>NC_072731.1:123407155-123652110 GCF_026930045.1 Uloborus diversus | reverse complement strand
AAGAAAATTACTAAATAAACGCTTTTAAATATTATTAACTTGTTTAAAACACCAAAACAAGAAGTAAAAAGTGGGAAAAGAACCACATCGAATTTTCAAAAAATCGCTTCGAGATGCACACCCCCATGGTACAAACTAACTTTGTGCCAAATTTCATGAAAATCGGCCGAACGGTCTAGGCGCTATGCGCGTCACAGAGATCCTGATAGACAGAGATCCGGACAGAGGACATTCAGCCTTATTATTAGTAAAGATAAAGAAAAGAAAAAAAAAAGAAAAAAAAATCTAATTTGAATTCTGAATCTTTGAATTCAAATTATGTTTTCCGCAATCACGAGTTGCGACAAGACCCTACTCATTAGAGTTATTGTTTCTAGAAATGGCTCCCCCCCCCCCCCAAGCATGTCCCTCCTCCTGGGTGGTTATGTGTGTATAGTTGTGTGTGTGCAGGCTTAAGTGTGTGCACGTAGGCCTGTGTATGTGTGTAAAGGCGCTCACGCGTTGGCGAGTGTGTACGAGCATGCGTGTGAAGGACAATGGACGCCACCACCCAGCAGAAGTGGATTCCGGGGGACAGTGCTCAGGAACAGAGCAGCCGTGCCGCCGCCGCGCCGGTGGTGCTGCTGGTCCAAGCTGAAAAATAATCCCAACGTCAAGGACAGTCAAATGAGAACAATAAGCAATCGTGATTGCTCAAAAATTAATTTGAATTTTTGGCATCTTGAATTCAAATTATGTTTTCGCAATCACGTGCGTGTGTGTTTGTGTAGGCGCATGTGTGTGGGTGCGTGGGTGCGTAAGTGTATGTATGCATGTGTGTGAGTGAGTGTTGTGTATGTGCGTGTGCGTGTAGGCGTTCGTGTGTGTGTGTGTAGGCGTTCGTGTGTGTGTGTGTGTAGGCGTTCGTGTGTGTATGTAGGCGTTCGTGTGTGTGTGTAGGCGTTCGTGTGTGTATGTAGGCGTTCGTGTGTGTGTCTGTGTAGGCGTTCGTGTGTGTGTGTAGGCGTTCGTGTGTGTGGGACATGGACGCCACCGCCCAGCAAAAGTGGATTTCGGGGGACAGTGCTCAGGACCAGCCGCGCCGCCGCCGGTGGACGGTGGTGCTGCAGGCCTGGTCCAAGCTGAAAAAGGAACCACAACGCCAAAAACGGTCAAGTGAGAACAATAAGCAATCGTGATTGCTCAATAAAGATAAAGAAGTTAATTTGCACATTAATGCCTATCAGGTGATTTCTGTTGACATTGGACACCCAAGCATTTGAAGAAATTTCTTGTGCTTAAACCGTAGGTGCGGCGTCGGAGGGGGAGGAGGTCATTCTTTACCATGACCCTCCCCCCCTAGTAAAATGGAAATCCGTATCCGCCACTGGGGGGGGGGAGTAATTGAAACACTCCGATCGCCCAAATAACGAACCTCGCATCAGTTTCTTTTTTATCGCAAGACATCAGATCCCCCCTCCCAGCTCCGTAATTTAGGGTGTTCGGGGGGGAGCAATCCCCCCTCCCCGGCTTTGAAAAATCAATGTATTTCCGTGATTCTTGCAATTTATTGACATTTTGGCAACCCCCCTTGCACACGCAGGATATTTTGCAAAAACGGACCTCCACCCCCCCCCAACAAAAATAATAATAAAGCAGTGAGCAGGATGAAAAGTCTAAAATTTATTACTACTCCTGGTAGTGATTTCTCAATGTTAGCCGTTCATTAACAAATTCTACTTTTCGGATGAAATCAATAGCACAAAGTTTTCCCTTTTATTTTATGCACAAGATCTTAATTTTTCTAGGCGCAAAGAGTTTTCGCGTGTTTTTCCTTAATGTTACTTAAGTTAAAAGCGTCAGCCCCGCTTTATCCGGTAACCGATAAACGGATACCCCCCTTATAGGAAAGCCATCCGGAACGGAATACTTCCCCAAAGACGTAAAATTAAAGATCGCTGTTAAATCAAATATTTTCCCCGAATGATCCTGTAAAGCTAGTCTGCTTTTGGAATCATTTTTCCTGGGAAATTCTTTCAACAAATTAAATAAATAAATTATCAACATGAAAAGACAAAACAAAAAATGCTTATTATTATTATTATTATTATTATTATTATTTGAGCAATCACGATTGCTTATTGCTTTTATTTGACTGTTTTTGACGTTCCTTTGAATTTTTCCATCAGCAGTTCAGCACCCTCCGCAGCATCACCGTCGACCGGCTCCTCACGATGCTGCTGCACCTCTAGCGAAAACCGTCTCCAGGTTTCGTCAATATCCTACACTTACACGCATACATACACGCACCTACACACATATACATACATGCACCTACACACATATACATATATGCACCTACACACATATACATATATACACCTACACACGCATACATACACCTACATACATACACAAACACATACACACACAAACACACCTACACACTCACATACACACAACTACCCACTCACTCATGCCTGCACACAGACACAAACACATATGCCTACACACACATACACATACCCCCCCCCACACACACACATACACACAACTACCCACACACTCATGCCTGCACACAGACACAAACACACCTGCCTACACACACACACACATACCCCCCACACGCAAACACACACGCCTACATATACACACACTCGTGATTGCGAAAAACATAATTTGAATTCAAGATGACAAAATTCAAATTAATTTTAATTTTTTTTTTCAAGCATTTTTATTATATTTGGCCTGATTGTCACGGAGAAATAAGAGGCATGGTTTTGCTTATATCTCTGCAACTAGACTACTTAGAGACTTCGGGATTTCACTAAATGATTTGCTTAATCTTAAGGTACAACTTAGCGCTGAAGAATTAAAATTCTAAAATAAAATTATTATTTCAGTTAGGATGGAAAACGGCAAATTTCATGTAATTTCTCCATTAAATGTTTAAATATAAAACCCACTGTTACAAATTTTGTTGCCTGGCAACAGTAATGTTAAAAGCAATCATAATGATAATTTTAAATCAAGTCTTCTCTGAAGCAAGCATGAAATTAGCAAGCAAAAATCCTAGAGAGGAACAAAGATTAAATTTTAGTGCCAACTGCTTAATGTTTTAGACACGTATATAGGTTTTTTTCCCTTTTAGTACCGAACATTTATATGAAAAAAATAGAGGCCCGTCCCGACCTAGTTCGGTTTGGAAAAAAAAACTATCAATCTTAAATAAATATTATGAAGGCAGGGCCGCGCCAAGCCTGATCGGCGTCGTCGTGCAAATGTCTTGTGAGCGCCTCTATGCTCTGGCGTTCAGGGAAAATATAGTGAACACCTGGTGGGAGGTTTTGTGGACAAATGCAAAAGAGAAAAAAAAATACGTTTGAAATTTAATTTATACAAAAAATAATGTGTGAATATTAATTTTGGAATACGGTGTACGTTTTTACTTCATATCCCGAAATTTTTTCGAGTTCAACAACTCTTCTGTTATGCTAATAATGCGTTTTGAAAATGAAAAATATTTTGAACTTCGAAGTTACGCCACTTTGAATATTTATCTAATCTCTAAGTGTTGCATAATTAATAAAACTTTAATGCCTGTCAAAACATGACAACAGGAGTACTGGAGCAACTAGAAAATAGTTTTAGGAGGATACATTGAAAGAAGAAATCTCTTTTAAAAAGAGGGGTCCAGGGGTTCTCCCGGAAAAAATTTTGAAACTTGTAATTTTAAAAACTCAATTTTAGACGGTCTTTGGTGGTTTTATAGGGGAAAAAGGTTTTAGAGCTCCGTGGAAATTCGTAGAAGCCTTAAAACGTGATTATAGGCCATATTTTTTGACGTAGAACAAGGGATGGAACTCTGGGATTCCACCCGATGTTTTTTTTTTTTTTTTTTTTTTGAAAAATAGATGGAAATCAATTCCTCTCCTCTCCCCTCCAATTTTTTGAAAATGAACTTCCAAAAACGCAATTGTAAGCAACCTTAAAGATTTTTACAAATAGGGAATTCTAGAGCTCTCCCCTCCCCCCCCCCCCCCTCACCTGGAAAATATTTCAAAATTAAAGTCCTAAAAACTTTAGTAATATTCTATGAGATTAGGGGAAGAGGTTCAGAGGCTTTACTTTAATTTTTCGTAAGTCATATTTGAAAAACCTATTTTTCGATGATATTAAAAAAAGGTGGTTCAGAGGTTCTAGCCCGAATATTTTCTGAAATTGAAATTTTAAAAACGCAATTGTGTAAGAGTATATTTGGTAGCATTAGGGCCAGCAATCTTTCAAAATTTAAGCTCCAAAAACGCAATTTTAGGTGATTTTCGAATGCAGTTTCAAGTGATGTTGTTTGGTACTCGGAGGCTTTCCCTGGAAATTTGCGAAATTGAATATCTGGAAACTAAATTTGAGATGTTCCGTAATGCTTTTGGCGGGGGAGAGGAGAAGATTCAGAGGGGGGGAGTAACATTTTAAGACTTTTTTATTTTCAGACGAACTAGAAAAAATAAATAAATAATAATGGGAAAAAAAAGAAAAAAATAGGACGGTGGGGGACAAATAACTTACCAATTAGCTGTAACTATTGAAAACTTTTTATAACAGATTTCTTTTTAAAAAATTTAAAGTTTTACCCCAACATAATTATTTCTTTCTTATTAAAATCACTTTGCTTTCCAAAGACGCGTTTTTTTTTTTTAAATTATTATTATTATTGTCTTCCATAATAAAGAATATTTTTGAAAAACATTCAACTCAGCATTATGGAGGTGAGCGGGCACGGGGTCTAGTAATCAGAAAGGTGTCCTGCCCTCCCCCCGGTTGCGCCACGGAGCAGGAGGGTACTGATTATAGTTCTAAATTGAAGGATAATATTGTAGAGAATATTCCACTTTAAAATCTGAAACTGAAACTTGCCGGTAAAACGAAAAATTTTAAATTACAGAATCGTTAAAAAGGCATTGAATCTAATATCTGATACAAACACATTGTCCAAAGCTCTTTCTTTAACTTCATGCACAAATAGTTGAAGAAAAAGGGGTGGGGGAATCGAGAAATTATGGTTAAGTCGTTACTTTTCGGAACTAAAATATTGACCTTAATTATTGCCTACAATATATGTGTGTTACGCTCAAGTAAACGATATGCAAATGTGCTTATCGTATTGTTTTATTTGTGATAACATAGAAAAATATACGGTACAGTGAAATTACCACGAAAAATAGTTGAAAATCACAAAAAGAGATATTGCACAAATTATAATACAACATATTCACCGTAAGAACCAAAATAGGGAATAGCAAATTTCTTGCGCTTCGTATGCTCAACCTTGTGAAATTATAGACATACCGAAATAACGTTCACAGCTCCAAATATGAAGAAAAATGCTAAAGTATGCATTAATTAGCATCAAATGACTTCACTGTAAACGATTGCGCCTTTGAATAGCATGTTTAGACGCAACAAGGCAATATTTTTTCCTTTTAGATAGGCAGCGAGGAGGATTGCTTGTTTTAATGAATATTATAATTTCACCGTCACTATTAGATATAATGAAAAGTTCAGTTTTATTTTTTTGTTGGACATTTCCCCCCCCATTTGGAGCATTTTTGATTGGCAGAGCTTGGCTGTTTTTAGGCTCTAGCACCGTCGTGCGCCGCACGACCTTGCACATAATGACGGCGCGTCCCTGTAAAAAGGTACTATTTAATTTGAAAATTTATAGTCAGAAATATTTTTTTCTTTCACTTTTATGCGGTTTGAAACATATTGATTTACCTCATTTTCAGATCAAAGGAGACCAACATATAATTAACACTTAACAATACAATCTTCCCGTATGTTTTTTAGTATTTGATTCAAAATAATTTAGTATGGATGGGGCAAACCTAACCTAGCAGCGTCGTAATACTGTGATTAGCACTAAGCAGCACAATGCTGCAAGGTTAGGTTTTCCTCAACTAAAGACGAAATTGAATCTAGCAGTTATGAGAACGAAGAGTTTTCCTTTACTACGTATAAACAAGATTTGAGAGTTTGATTTTTTTTTTTTTACTTTGAATGAATCATTTGCACGAATCTTCGCTTGAACCCCCTCTTCGGTAAACCCTTGCGAATATTAGTGCAGTTTAACTATTGCACACATAAACTGAAATTCTGTGTTCAGGTCTGAAATAAATAGATGTTATTTATAAAAAAAATAGATACGATACACTCCAAACGTATTTTTATCTCTTTTACAAGCTTATTCACGTTTTAAAAAACATAAATACGATTTAAAAAATTATTCAAGCTTATGCTCACTTTTTTTTTTTCTTTTTTTTTTTTTTTTTGATGCATTGTAGTGGACGCAATTGGAGTTTCAAAAATATTACATTTAAATAATTTCGTCGTTTTATAGTGTACAAAATGTCAAGCATTCTAGACATTGACAACCAAAATATTGTGCCCCTCTTTTTCACTCCATCCATTCCATCCTCGAAAGCTATTTATATTGTGCAAATTATCATTGTTATATTTTTAAAAATAGGGCAAAATTTAAAGTGTTATTGCAAATATTTGCATTACAAGATTTCAAACATATGTCAAATGCGCCGTTTCAAGTCAGAGCTTCATCGCCTTTGATGTACCGCTTCAAGTCGCCTGAGCAATCCACGCTGGGTCTTCTCTGATGACTCGTCGACACCCCGTGTCTGATGAGGGGGATTCTTAATCGGTCGGGCGTACGTGTCGTCGAGTAAAGACGGTCCTAAAAATCTTGGTTGGTATGATGCGTTGCCATCCTAAAAGTAAAACCTATGGTTGCTATGACAACATGTTGCCATTCCCTAAAAGCTATCCGTAACCTTTCACAGTAAAAACGACAAAGTCCAAAAACGCGAGAAAATGTTTCGAAACCGAAACTAAACCTCCGTAACCTTTCACGGCGCGCAGAGGTCACAGGCGGCTATCTGCAGGCGGATCAGGAGGCGTAGGGAGAGGAGGTGAAGTGAGTTGGGAGGCGCAGGGAGTTGGGAGGCGGAGGAGGCGCAGCGGCTGCGGCTCCTACCGCAGAACTGTCTTTTTTTCCCCTACTGAGAGTTACCAAACCTTATTCCTTCTCGTAATGTCATCAGAGATGGTTTCCAATAGGGAAGTTTTCGATTTTTCAATTTTATTTTTATATGATAGAGTAACATGTATGAACATCATAGGTGAAAAATTTTTTGCAATACGATAAGTAGTTTTTTTTAAATTAATTTTTAAAGTTCAAGCCCTTGTGACGTCAAATGGCATAGGAAGTGACGTCATGCGCGTTTCCGATAGGAGAGAAACGCTAGCGAACCGGTTCCCATGTCATGGGAGAAACCGAAGAACGTGCATTCGACTTCGAAGACGAAACGTAAAAGGCTTATCTCCTCGCATTAAACTCCTCGCGTTTCTGGAACATTAAAAACCTCTCATTCTCTCGGAAATATTCGAATACCACCATTGAAGAAGATTATTTAGATTGTGCTTTAACGAATCCGGCCTCCATAGTGTGTTCAAAAGGATTATTGAATTTCTAAAAAATAAAAATATCAGCGCGCTCAAAATGTCCCTAGCGAAAACAATGGATCTTCGGCGGAAGGCTGCCCATTCGCGCCCTGTGACGTAGGCTCGTGACGTTTCAGAAGAGCGCACTTTTGCGCGTGGATTTTTAAAAATTCATTAAAAATCAACCACGGTGTTTTAAAATTCGGCGATGGTGAATTTTTTAGTTTTGAGGGTCAATTAACAATATCCAATAGCCAAAATATGAACATTTAATAGGTTGCAACTTCCCTATTGAATATTTAAGTTTTCAATTTCGAAACCTTTCTGGGGAAAAACGGTTAAACCTCATCTATGTTAGCACTCAGGAGGAGGGGAAGGCTTGGAGGACAGGAGCCGTTTCTAAAAACAATAACTCCAATATGCATGGTCGTGTCGACACTCGTGATTACGAAAAACGTAATTTAAATTCAAAATTTCAGAATTCATTTTTTTTTTTTTGTTATTATTACTATTATTATTATTATTATTATTATTTTCGCGACTTTTCCTCGAACTTGTGCGCCAGTTTCTTTTGCATCTTCAAACCTGTACGCCTTCGTTTTTCTTTTCTTTTCTTTTTTTTTTTTTTTTTGCGTTCTCAAACTTATGCTTTCTCGGGTTCATTTATTTGTTTATATATTTTATTATTATTATTTTCCGCCCTTGATCCTGCGCGCATTCGTTTTTTTTTTTTTACTTTGCGCCCTGCAACTCCCCCCCCCCATTTTATTTCATTTGTGCCTTCGAACGTGAGCGCCTTCGTTTTCTTTCTTTCTTTCTTTCTTTCGCTTTTTTTTTTTTTTTTGTGTGTGTGTGTGCCCTCCTCTGGAACCTGTGCGCATGTTTCTTTTTGCTCCCTCAAACCTGTGCGACTTTTTAATTTTTTATTTCGCTCTTTGAATTTGTGCGCCTTTGTGTCTTTTTTTTTTTTTTTTTTTTTTTTTGCGCCCTTTGAGAGTCAAGGTTGGCACCCTTTTAGGGGATCTAGTCCGGCCCTTGTAGAAGGATCCTATTTTGGGTCCAAAACGTAACTTTCGAATAAAAAAAGAACTATTCATCGAAATTTTTTCAAAAATATCTAACCTTCCCAGCACTAACTTAGATAAACTGAAAATTTTAACGACATCGGTCCGGTAGTTTCTGAATTAACTCCCGTTCATATACATTTATATTTTGTGTTTCATTTATATAAAGAAGATATTAATGCTTAATTATAGGCACAAAAAATTTCATTAGTAATCTTCAGTGTGATCGTAACTTCAATAAATATATATAATCCGGGAAGGTTTGTGACTGAAGATCTGTGATGCGACTTATGTGCAACATGCGGTGCTTCAAGATTTTTTATTTTTTCTTTTAATTTATATTTGTTTCATTTTAGTTATTTATTTATTTATATTTATTTTTAGTTTTCTTTTTCAACCTGAACTTTTTTTTGGACATGGGGCTCATGGAATTGAAGCCGATATTTGGATTTTACATCGAAAAGTAAATGATTGCACATCAAAAAGTACAATCAAAAAGAAACTGTGGGAAAAAGAAAAAAACAGTTCGTTTTGATAATTATTTACATACTTTAGGGGGGAGTACTGAGGGTCCCCTCTTGCTACAAATGCTTGTCTTTTCAAACTTTTCTTTTCTCTAGTCCTCGAGAAGAATGTTAACGATTAATATAATGCTCCCTCCTGGCTCGTGTCCAGAATTTCAAAACGGAGGGGTTTTGGTTTAATGTTTTTTCGTTCTTACCTGCACTGTCAGAAAAACACAACAGTGGCTCAAATAACTCATTTCTGTTTAACGGCTACAATGAGGGGTATAGCGGTGTATGTGAGAAGTGTGTGTGGGGGGAGGGGGGGGGGGGTCCAAAATCTCGGAAGATGTGTTTTCAAGTGATATTACCAATTCTATTATTGTATATTTTATATACAGTAGACATGCCTAGTTTTTTAGCCTACTTTCCCAGTAAAAGTCAGAAAAAGAAGAAAAAAGCATGAAAGAAGGGTTAATGCATCTGAAAAATATCGCGAAAAACAAAAAAAAATCAAAAATAAGTAAAATAATTAAATAAAGATTGAAAAATTAAAAATTGGAAAGTAGGGTATTGAGATGGGGAAAAATGTCTGTCGGTCTATCTGTCTGTCCCCCCTAATAACTTTTGAATGAATAGTCCGATTTGAACAAACTTTTTTTTGTTCGAAAGATCTCGGCGAGTACACCTCATTCCCATATTTCACCTTTTGATTTGAACTATTTTTTGTTCAATTTTGAACAATTCAAAAAGACTTAACATTAGCGCCTACGGGGAAATTCAAGGCAATTCCGAACTGTGAGGCGAATTTGCTTCAAGCAAACTTTGTAGGAAAAAACTTTTGATGAAAAACTTGTATACAAAATATCGTTTTTATTTGAACAATTTTCCGTTCAATTTTGAACAGTTCAAATCCCTTAACATTAGCGCCTACGTGGAAGCTGAAAGTCAATGTAGATTCCGTACTTGAAGGCGGATTTACTTCAAACAAATTTTGTTGGAAACATCTCTTGACGACAAACTCGAGACTCCTACAATTTAGGGGCACCTGACTCCGACTCGACTCCTGTGCCCGATAACTAATCGGACTCCTACTCCCCGACTTCGACTCTGACTTCGTAGCTTTGGCAAAAATTTATACACGGAGGACAATATACACAGACGATTTTTTTTTTTTTTTTTGACAATGAAAATTATTTCTTTAAGTTGACATTTTATTTTGGTAATTGCATTAATTCATTTAAAAATTATTTTTGGCAACAGGGGAAAAAGAAACGATTTTTTTAAATAACATGTATTTATTTTTAAAAGCTTATTAACTTTAATTATTATTTTTTCGTTTCGAAAGCTGTTAAAGAATTTTTTTAATGGAAAAAAGTGTATTAGCTGCTTTGTTTAAAAGGTGCTGCTTTTTTAAAGATAAGTGAGGAATATTTCATTCCTAGAAATCAGTTTAAAATATTTAAAAAACATTTTTGAAACAATTTGCGATTTTAGCTAGTTTTGAGAATATTGTTCAGGTACTAGAAAGTAGTATGGGTATATGGGAAAGTAGGCTCGTTTAGTTCTAGACAGAACTTCTTGTATTCGGCTCATGTTTATCCGGATCAAACTTGTATAGTTAAAAAATATATATTTACTTAAATAATAATTTTAAACTGTGAGTGCAAAACAGTGCTGCAACTAGAAAATAAGTTTTAAGGGAGACATGTTGAAAAATAATCTAATCTGATAAGGGTGCCGGGGTTCCTCCCCCGGAAAATTTTGAAATTTTTAGTACTGAAAATAGAATTTTAGACGGTCTTTGGCTCCAAGGAAATTTGTAGAAATTAAAGGAGTGGAACGCGATTATAGGCCATATTTATTGACTTTATGGCAAGGAATGCGGCTCAGAGACTCTCCCTAATCCATTTTTTTTTCTTGAAAAATAGATTAAAATTTATTTTTAATCTCCCTTTCAAATTTTGAAATTGAAGTTCCAAAAACGCAATTGCAGATTAACTTTGAAGATTTTTACGAGGAGGGGATTCTGATGCTAACCCCTGGATTTCCATAAAAAGTTCTAAAACTTTAAGCAGTATTCTAAGATATTAGGAAGAGGGGTTCAGAGGTTATTCTACTTAAATTTTTAGTTACTTTTGTTTGAAGAACCTAATTTTTGATGATATTAAAAGAAGGCGATTCGAGGACTCTTGCTCGCATATTTTCTGAAACTGGAGTCTCAAAAACGCAGTTGTACGGCCATTATTTGGTAAAATTAGGGCCCTTTTAAAACTGAAACAAAACCAAACCCGAGTTTCGGCGACGCAATTTTAAGCAATGTTGATAGAATATGCGATGTTGTTTGGGGGCTTTTTTTTGGAAATTTTGCGAAACTGAAGATCTGGAAACCAAAGTTTGAAATGCTCCGTAATGCTATTGGCACAGGGGGGGGGGAGGGTTCGAAGGAGTATCATTTTGAAGAAGATTTTATTATTTCCAGACAAACTAGAAAAAAGGAAAAAAAAAAAATGCTGGGAAACTTCAATGAGAATGTTTTGTTTTTTTAAATACCATAAACAAATTTCAACATTAAAGTTAATTTTAAGTCAAATTTACACATTTCTTTGGTTTTTATTATGTTTCCACTATGGGAGGGGTTTAACCCCTAAAACCCTTCCCTTGGACACGACTCTGGCTCCCTCCCACTCCAAATAAAAATATTGACTTAGAAAAAATTGGAAGGGGGAGGAGGTTGATCTCCAGAACTCCAAAACGGGGTGGGTAATAGGGGGAAACAGTGGTTACATTTGCAGGTCCGGATAGATAAATTTTGAGGTCAGTAGTGTATATTTGCAACGTTAATAAGTTTTCGGGTTATTTTTTCTTTTTTCAGTTTATTGGGCCGTCGGGCCCCTTACGGTCGTGCCCCCCCCCCCCTCCCCGCCACGCAGGGTCAGCGGGTACACAGATCCGGGCCTGCATATTTGGATTCAGGGGGTCATTTTAAAAAACTACATTTCATACAACATTTTACAGAAACGAATGATACAATCGATATTGATAGTGTTGCTAAAGAATTTCAGTTGATGAAAAGTAGAAAATTAAAATTTTAAGTTAAGAAGAAAAAATCTTTTCAAGTATAAAAAATGTATCGATCAGGTAATTTATAATCATATTTTTTTTCCTTCTTCTTCTTCTTTTCAATAAAAGGTTTAAGAAATACTACCAGTATACACAGTTTTAGATCATGTTTTAAATGTTTTATCTAGGGAAATATTATCTCTCATAATGCAATAATTTTTGAAAAATTTTTTAGAATTTTTCAATCAATTCTCTTGAAGTAAGATTATATTAAAATATAAAACATGTTTCAGATAATAAAATCTTGATTTCGTTCTGTGCATGTCGTTTTTTTTTTTTTTTTTTTTGAATAATCACGATTGCTTATTGCTTTTATTCGACTGTTTTTGGCGTCCTATCATTTTATTTTCCCACCAGCACCCTCCGCACCATCACCGTCGACCGGCTCCTCACGATGCTGCTCTTATAGCGAAAGCCGTCTCCAGGTTGCATCCATGTCCTACACAACTACACACAAACACGCACGCACGCACACACAAACAGATACACACACATACACACGCACACATACACACACATACACACAACTACCCACACATTCATGCCTGCACACAGACACAAACACATATGCAAACACACATACCCATACCAACCCCCCCCCCCAAACATTCATACACACAACTACCCACACACTTATGCCAGCACACAGACACAAACACACATACATATACCCCCTGCACAAAAACACACACGCCTACGTACACACACTCGTGATTGCGAAAAACATAATTTGAATTCAAGATGTCAAAATTCAAATTATTATTCTTATTATTATTATTATTATTATTTTTGAGCAATCACGATTGCTTATTGTTTTCATTTCACTGTTTTGAGGCCCTATCCTTTTATTTTCCCGCCAGCACCCTCTGCAGCATCACCGTCTCACGATGCTGCTCTTCTAGCAAAAACCGTCTCCAGGTTGCGTCAATATCCTACATTTACACGCACACACATATACATACGCCTACACACACATACACAAACACATACGCACACACAAACACATACACACACTCAAACAACACATACACATACGCATACATACAGACACCCACACACCTACACACAACTAACCACACACTCATGCCTGCACACAGACACAAACACATATGCCTACACACATACACATTCCCCCCCCCCACACAAACACTCATACACACAACTACCCACACACTCATACCTGCACACAGATATTAACACCCATACACATATCCCCCTACACACAAACACACATACCCCCTCCCACAACACACACGCCTAGATAATACACACATACACACACACTCGTGATTGCGAAACACATAATTTGAATTCAAGAGGTCAAATTCAAATTATTTTTTATTTATTTATTTTTTTTTTAGTGTGTGTGTGGGGGGGGCATATAGCAGGACAATGTAAGAGGGGCGGCAAATTTGGTGACTGCCCCGGGCGGCAGGAACCTACGCTGCTACGCCGCTGTCGGTGGTTCGTTCCCGAAAAGCTTTCAAAATCTGAAGTTTTAACATCGCATTTGTTGACCATTTTTGCTGACTCTAGAGGAAGTGATGCGTTTTGAATCTTTTCTAAAAGAAATTTTTCGCAATTGAATTCTTAAATGGCATATAATTGTATGATATTTTTGATAAGTTTAGTGGCAGGGATGGTGTTCGGGGACTCTCTTCTGGAAAGTTTTAGAAATTGAAGTGCTAAAACGAAATTTTTTTATAATTTCGAAAGGCAGGCTGAAGTTAGGGTGGCTCCTCTGGTAAGTTTCCGAAAATGAAGTCCAATATGCTAAGTTTTAAACGATCTTTTATGATGTGCGGCATCCAGGTGCAATCCCCTGAAAATTGTCGGAATTGAAGTACTTTAAATGCAAATTTTGGCTATCTTTAATAATGCTGGGGTACGGGGGCGATTTATATCTCTTGTACAAACGGTGGCTGTCGCGGATTTTAGTCGACAAAATTGATTTTCGATTGTTTTTTCTTTTTCCATTCAAATTTGGGAAAACCGGAAAACTATTTTTAATCATGTCTTCAATTTCGCGCCCAAAGGGTGATGCGTACGGAGGGGGGGGGGGGGGGCGGAGAGGTGCGTCCCCCTGTTCCTCCTAGTTATGCCCCTGGTCATGTTTCAAATTTTAGATAAAATTGGTTGAGTAGTAGCGATTTGGCGCCTTGAGAAAAAGTAGCAGCGCCTGAAAGCGAACCTATGAAAAAGTTCAAATTTAACGCTATTGAGTGTGATAAGTTGAAAATGAGAAGAATAACACGCGTACAATCATTTTCTGTAAGCATGCGCTATATTTAATAATAATTCAAAATAAACTATTTTAACGAGAGAAAAAAACCATTAAAAACTACTGGCTCCTACCTGTAATATTAATTCCCAACTTGTTGGGAGAAGGGGGGAGATAAATCAGAGCACCGTGAAGAATTCATGGGGGCGCCGGCGCCACGAATTTTTCAAGTACCTACTTCAATACAATTGGAGAAATATGAAACTGCTGAAATGTTCCGCACACTCTTGAATCATGAATACAAATGAAGGGCTGAGTAATGCATGCATACCAGTTTTGCTTATTTTTGTCGGTCAGTTATGATTAGGGATTGCAATACCGGACCAAAAATTCAATACCGGTATTCGGTATTTTTAAAACGTGATACCGGAATACCGGTATTAATATCAGTATTTGAAATGTCTCAAAAAGTTCTTGGAAGCGTATCGTTTCGTTGCCACATTTCATAATTTTGCACAAAAATTGTATTATTTATGAAAACGTATTGGGAACAAATGTAAAATGAAGGAACAAATGTCAGGATAAAAAACCAGTAACAGTAAAAAACATAATGCATCTATTGAATTCTCTCTAAGCCTGAAACTCATGTAGTGCTCACAACTTTCCTACAGTTGAAAATACTCTTTCTGTATTAACGTAGGTCGGTGGTTATGTTACCAATGCGCGATACACCTCTTCTAGTTGTCTAGAAGTCTTTCGTCTTCAACTAATTCGCTCTCTTACGTGTTATGTTTGGAAAAATCCTTTTGTGCGTGTGTGTGTGTGTGTGTGTGTATTTCTTGTATTGTGTGTACAATTATTATAAATTTTTAAAGAATCATAGGTAGTTGTAATTTCTTTCCTAGGGACTATACTTTTACAACATTAACATAAGTTTCTCTTGAGCACGAGAGATTTGATTTTCTTATTAGCCCTTTGATTTGAAATTTACGATAAACTTGACTAAATTTGATCATGTTAGTTCCTCATATTCGGTTCCGCATTCTTTTTAAAATTCATTACAATTATAATGATGTAAATAGTATCTGAAAATATGTTTCAAATAATTATGCTTAACCTCTGTGCAAATTTTCAAGGCACTATATAATTTCTAAATACTATCTTGCCAAGTATAAAGCGAGACAATACCGGGACAATAAATCATCATTTGTTTTACTAACAAGAAAGATTGTTTTGCCAATGTTCAGTACAGTTAAGAAAAATATTTAAAGAAAATATCGTGAAGTATTACTGTAATATGGTTGAAATAAACTATTCATAGAACAACAAATGCATTCGAAATAACACTTGAAAGTAACTTTCCCTAAAGGGAAAGTGAGTGATCAGGGAAATAGAAAAAATAAAACATGGTGTACAAAAAACACACAAAATGCGATTCATCTGACTATCTAGTAATGAAAATATCATCTTGCAATCTTTCCGCTTTTTTTATTTAATGATATTCTATTATCTCGTGCTTTTGAAGCCAAATTTTTACATCAATAGATTGATATGATAGTTAAAAAGAAATGTACATTTAAAATCTAAGTAGATGTTTGACAACTTAAATTGAAAATTCTTTAATTTAAACTATTTAATATTTTGAGCTAATACCGAAAATACCGATATTTTACTTCAGCAAATACCGGTATTACGAAATTGCAAAATTGCTCGAAATACCGGTATAGCAATCACTAGTTATGGTTAATTATATCAGTGGCGAATGTAGGGAAGGAGCTACTGTGTGTGTGTGTGTGTGCGTGCAGGCTCACTCCCCACCCGCACTTACGTAAAACCTAAGTTTTTGCTTTTCTCTTGCTTCGTTGGAAGTGACAAGACGATACCATAAAAATTCAGTCTCAACCCCTCCCCCCCCCCTCCCGTCTCGAACTAAAACCCTGGTCTTCGTCACTGAGTTATAGAGAGATGGGCGCCGCCGTACGAAACTTATTAAGTGTCCAAAATAGGCGCCTTGGTTCAAAAAATCTGGGATCCACGGCATTAGTCAAAAATTTCAATGGAAAGGTTTATATACAGTTTCAACTGGAGTTCAAGTCGACGCTGAATGGTTACCTACTTGATTGTTTTTATGATTCACGAATTTATATTTCAAAGTAAAAAAAAAAAATCCTATGATGTCACTTATTTTAAAAAGGGAGGGGAAAATTCCACCACCATTTTATTCTTTCGGTGAAGGAGGTAGATTGGATGTGAATGAAAAAGCATTTTACATTAAAGATTTCAAATAAACCGACGAATGGAGGTAACTTTGATTTAAAAAGGGAAATCTGGTAGTTTTTAGGGCTCGACCGATGGCATTTTTTGGCCGATGGGCCGATGCCGATTGTTGGCCGATTGTTCAAAGATGACCGATGGCCGATGGCCGATAGTTTTCCTCCAAACAGCCGATTGCCGATGCCGTTGGCCGATGGCAAAAAAAAAAAATCTAGCAGAAATAAATTCATAAGACTGTCAGGGATTTAAAGGATCATTGATTCATTTCACTTTTCTTCCTTTCTACGAATAAGGAATTGTAATCACAAAAAAAAAAAAAAAAAAAAAAAAAAAAAAAAAATCAGATTTCGACCTAAATTTCTATTTTACAACTACCCAATTTAAACTTCACAAGTTTTTTTCGGCACATCTGTACATGCATATGTACCCAAGAACATATAGATGACCGAAATATTAATTTTGAACTCCTCCTTAGTTAATTATAGCAAATTCTCGTGTGATGTCTTCATGCACGTAAACTAGCGCCACTCAAAAACGTTATGAAATAGTAAGTTGAAAACTCATACGTTACGTACGTAGTATGATCTGAAAGTTCGAGGACAGGTTGTATAAAATCTTACCCTGAATAGTTCACATTACCGAAGTACATCTATCAGTGGCGTATATATGTTTTTATTTTGGAGGGAGCCCATATAACCGAGATTAGCCTCCCCCCGCCCCCAGCCACTTTTTGTTTTGGAGGGGGGGGGGGAGCAACAGTGCCTTGACCTTTTAATTTTTTTTTCCGAGGTGGGGCTAGGACTTCATACTGTCACCCAGTGGCCCAACCAAAAAATATTTTTAGAAGGGCACTCAAAATGTTCTCGCTTTTGGTCGGTGGAAGAGTGGGGGAGAGTACGGGGGTTCTCCCCAGAAATTTTTTAGATATGTAGTACAAAGAACGCAGTTTTAGGCGGTCTCTGGCGATGCTACTGGGGAAAATTCGGAAGGCCTACTGCGGAAATTTTTAGAAATTGAAATCTTAAAAACGCTATTATAAGCTAAATTTGTTTACGTTAGTGTAATGAAAGGAATGGGCCTTTTTGAAGTTGCCCCCGATGGCTTTTTTTTTAAAAAATAGAGCGAAATCCGTCACCCCTCCGCCCAATTTTTCGAAATTGAAGTTCTAAAAACGCTGATTTAGACTAACTTCGATAATGTTACGGGCAGGGATGTTCTGGGACTCTCCCCGAAAACTATTTTGAAATTGTCCTAAAAACCGCAGTTTTAAAGAGATATTTCAGTAATATTAGGTGAAGGGATGTAAACGCTCTCCACCTTAAATTTTTTTCGAAATTGTAGTTTTTCCTTTTTCGATTTCATACGGGAGCAGTTGGACCCTCATACGAAGTTTTTTCGTAATTGAAATCTTAAAAGCGTGACTGTGGATCATATTTGGTAACGTTAGGAGTTCAGCCGTTGTTCAAAATTGAATCTCCATAAAAGAAAATTGTTTTGAAATTGATGTCAGAAAAAGGCCTGAATAAATGCGTTTTTAGGACATAAATTTCCATTGTTACTCAACCCAACTAAAACTTATTTTAAATTTCTTGCAGGGGACGAAAGTTAACGAGAGAAACATTTTGGAGACCCTTCTTTTCAAACTGACTTGCTGTTAAAATAACTTCGCTTCCACAAGACATGTTCTTTTCGTGAGTAAGGGGTACGGATCCCCTGACCCTTTCTGAACACCATTGTCTGGTGCCATCAAATGCAGGGTTCCCAAACTTTAACGATTCGCGGCACCCTTTGAAGAACTGAAATTTTCTCACGGCATCCTCGTCTAGTTTTACGTACATTGTTACCAAGGGCACTTCGCGGCACCCCTCACCTCTTCCTGCGGCACCCAGTTCAGAAATCTCTGATCTAACGTATTATAATTATTGTTACCACAATCATAGTTATTTATTCATTATTATTATTTTTTCTTTTTTTTGTTGCTAAAAGTTTAGAAATTATTTGTGAGCAACTAAAACCAAAATTAACTACCTTCATTTATTTTTTTTTCCAGATTTTAGAGGGGACCCGGGCCCTCTCAGCCCCCTTCCTTATATACGCCCTTGACATCTATCTACAAAATAGTCACCTTGAACGACTATGCACTTCTGCCAACGCTCGTATAGCTTTTAGAAGGACTCCTGGAAGACATTTATCGCAACCTCTTGCGCAGCTGCTTTAACTTCATCGTGGGGAAGAAGGCGACTTTCATGTTGAGGATGCACGGTTCGATTGGTCAATACTCTGATATGACAAACAAATAACGTAGCGTTTCGTCGGACTTAACTCCGTGTGACTTTTCCCTGTTCCCAGCAAAAAAACATTTGCATGGACGCTGCTTTCTTCTGTCAGGAGAAGAAAAAGCTGCATCACAGAAGGTAGCAAAAAATGGCTTCCAGAAGTGTTTCCAAAAGTTATATAAACACTGACAGTCCCTCAAGGTGACCTTTTGAAGGTGGATGTGCTTCGGTAATGTGAACTATTCTGGTTAAGGTTTTATACAGCTTGTCCCCCGAACTTTTGGATCGTATTACGTACAATCTGCAGTTATGCTTCTCCCTTTTTGACTGCTATGGAAGACAAAGAACAACAGCAAAAAAAAAAAAAAAAAAAAAGGAAGAAAAACAAAGAGACTGTTTAATAACCAATTGTTTTGTTCTTTGTTTTTTAATTGAACATATAACTAAGATTTCAATAATATCGTAATAATGTATGGATTTAGGTACACTAAACATAGTTAAAAAAACATTAAATTATGTTGTTTAATCATTCAAAAAACAAATTAAGAATAAAACTATGAAACCATCAACAAATTACGCAATTCAAATGGAAAGATAGCACGTAGACATTTTTTAGTCATCAAATTAAACAAAAAATGTAATAGGTAAATTACAATATATTAAATCATAATAGGAATGTTTTTATACTCATTTAAAATTTATGAATAGAAAAGTTTGCATTTTTCATAAAAGCTATAACAGTGACATAAATTTTGAGGAAAAAATAAGTAGCCATGAAAATAGCGAGGTTCTTAAAACGCAGCTACAATAAACAAACTCAATATTTACACCAAGTTAATAACTGAATACATATACTACTTGATATACCAATACTTTATGACTACCCATAACCATAGGGGCACCATAGGAGTTACAAAAATGGTTATGATAAATGTTTTACAACTTCTGTGATAGAGAAATAGGGCCCCAAAATGTATTTCGACGGGCCTCAAACTTGTCGCTCCGCAGAAGCGATACAGAAAAGACTGCAATTACTGTGATTCATATTACAAATACGTATCGAAAAATTACCATCGGCTCAACGGAAATCTAACAAAATGAAACAAAACCGGTTTCGCCATCTCATATTTGTTTCCATGGTCACCAATTCGGCAATATATCACCAAATGATCGTCAGTTCTGAGACGCTATATTAGTTTTGCGTTGAAATAAGTAATTAATAGTCACAAAAAATGAGTAAATAGGCTTTTTAGAACACCCGATCGAAGAAACAACGCAATAATTAACTTGTTTGGTACCTGAATGCAGTATTAAAAACTCTTTCAGGGGTGACTAAAATAGAAATTCATACTGAAATTTAAGTAAACAATTTTATATGAAAACAATATCTCCCTTTACTTTGTATTAAAAAGTAAAACAGCAAAGGTACTTTTTTCGAAAACATCGGCCTATTCCATCGGCTTTTCGATGTTTTTTAAGGCCGATGGGCCGATGTTTCCTGCAAGTTAGCATCGGCCGCCGATGCCGATGCCGATGGCTAAATTGTTGAACCATAGGCGCCGATGCATCGGCCAGGCCGATGCATCGGTCGAGTCCTAGTAGTTTTATGATGTCAAGTCGTCTTATTTGTTTATTTCATACAATAAATCTTAGGGTACCTCGCGTCGCAATATCCGGTACAAAATCCTAAAAAAAAAATAAAAAAAGGCAACGGCGCATTAAGGCACCGGCAGACACCGGCGCACCGGGAATTTTTCCGGTATCCTGGCAGCCCAGTACAACACTGCTTATGGTTAGTGAAATCAAGTCAGGTACTAAATTTGAATGGGAGCTTTTGCTGACGCTCTTCAAATGGATTTTTATCCCCCTTTTTACACAAATGAAGCTCATAACATTTTAACATTTATTAAAAATATCAAGGGATATCATGCTTTTCATGAAAGGAAAATAAAGATGCTCGGGTGAAAATTTAAGGTGCTCAGTGGCGTACCTATGGGGTCTAGCGTTTCTAGTGAACTTTGAGGATGGCGCCCTCCATCCAATCCATTTCATAGAAATTAATTCATGAAAATACCATTAACAATTCCTTACGAAATATTAGAATCTAATCGCAAGAAAAATATTCTCTCAGAACTAGGAGGATCCGGTTATCTCTCTTCTAGAAAAGTCTCGAAATTGTAGTTGTAAAAACGTAGTTTTAAACGCTCTTTCATAATGCTGGGTTTTGGGGGAGGAGTGGTTTGGGTTCCCTTCACGACAAATTTTGCAATTGAATTTCTAAAAAAATTTTGAAAAAAAAAATAGAACCGACTTCAAAATTGCTCTAAAAAGTGAAAAATAATTTTATTCTTTAAACACCATCGATAATGCTTTTAAACATAATTTTAGAAGTTGGCGCAAAAACAAAACTTAAAATCCAGTGTAACCATGCTTCGTTCATATTTTTTTTTTCAGAAAAGCATCCAAAGTTACGAAGAAACATTTATATCGCTATTCAAATATGCTGTCATCAATGCATAATGTATGTGATAGTGAAGAAACTGGTCCTGGTTAAATTTATAGTTGTATTTGAGTTATGACTGTGAATGATTTTATCTATCGTTTTTGCGCCAACTTCAAAAATTATGTTTAAAAGCATTATCGATGGTGTTTAAAGAATAAAATTATTTTTCACTTTCTAGAGCAATTTTGAAGTCGGTTCTATTTTTTTTTTCAAAATTTTTTTATTTCATTCTTTTTAGTGTAAATGTAAGTATTTCAGAAATAATAAGAAGTTACCATCACGAAACTTCACATTTTTTTCTTAAAAATGCTAAATACTAAAAAAAAAAAAAAAAACTATTGACACGCGTTAAATTTTAAGCGATTGGCACTAAAAACTTATATTTGTTGCTCTCTGGAAATCATGCGTAGTTAATTTAATTATAACCATTTAAGTATTACGTTTTTCCTAACTAATTTACATTCCACAGCATCTAAGTTGCTCATGATGCAATCCTGTATTTTCTTACTTAGCCCCGATCATCTGTTATCGGCATAGATGATAACGATAAAAATACTACAGAGTAGTTGAGTCAAACCTAATGGTAGCATTGTGAAGGCTAAGCAGATCCTAATCACTGCATCACCTCGCTTCCAGGTTAGGTTTACCCCTACTATGGAGCAATAGCACTGAAGAAAGGAAGATTTTGATAATTCACATAGGGTTACTATAAATCAGCAGGGTTACTAAAATAAAATTATTTACGCCAAAAATGAGACGACAGCGCCAGATTCCCCATTATCGAAATATCCCTTGAAGAAATTTGATGCTTGCTTCAGAGAAGCCTTCATTAAAAACTATCATTACAATTACTATTAATGTTACTGTTATAGGGCACCAAAGTTTTATAACAATGAGTTTCATATTGTCGCGTAGATGAAGATAGCGAAGACAATGTGAAAGCCAAATGAAGCGAATGCTCGTTAGTCTCAACTCGAGATCTTTATTCAGAACCACGAATGAACGTTACATCTACTTATATACAACTTGAGAAAGTGCTGGAACTTTCCAGACTTGGAAAGATACAGAAATTAATAGAAGATTCGAGAAAATACGGGAAACAGTAGAAACGAAATTTTAGTAAAATTCACTTTGTCCTAGTCAGGATTTGAACTGGGGTCGCTCGTGTGGGAGGCGAGAATTCTACCACTGAGCCACCGTTATCCACGGATGAAAAGTGCGAACTTCGCTACAAAATCATTTAATAGGGAAATTGCATAAAATTTACTGTTTTTTGCTCATAACTTTTTTTCTAAAGAACAAATATGGTCAAACAAAGTAATGGGACCTAAGTTGAGCCATCCCCTATCCATTAAAGAAAGAATCATCAAAATCGGTTCACTAGGTGAGACGCTATGAGTGGACAAACAAAAAAAAAAAAAAAACATACATACGGTATGAATTGATAACCGCCTCCTTTTTGAAGTCGGTTAAAAACGCAATTGTAGATTATCTTCGACTATTTTGGGGAAAGGGTGTTCTCCTCAGTTATTTTCGAAATTATTAATTTTTAAAACGCAGTTTTACACGATTCCATGCAATGTTCGAGGGGGGAGAGATTCAAGGCCCTCTCTGGAAACTTTTCGAAATTGAATTTCCAAAAATGTTATTTTAGCCTACCTACGATAATGTTAGGGTAGGAGTTTGTGGAGACTCTCACCCTGAACATTTACGAAATTGAAGCCAAATCTTGACGATCTTGAATGTTTTCGGTGAGAGACTGGGAAACACTCCCCCGGAAATTTTTTGAAGTTGCCGGTTTAAAAACCCAGGTTTTGTCGATGTTTTGTATTATTTGTGGGAGAAGTTAGCTCCCCTTTTAATTTGTAATATATATTGTGTCTTATTTGAATAAAAAATTCAAAATATTTCCTTTCATCAACCTGCTCACTCACATGACGCGACAAGTGTTGACACCTATTCGCTCAGTCAGGAGGCTCGATAGCACAACTTGCCCCTGGCACAACGAACCCCGGTCTCCCCTACTACAATAAAAAAAGTAATAAAGAACACTCACAATCGAATAATACGACAAAACCGGACTATCGAAAAAAAAAAAAGCGCATTCAAAAATCAGTTCGCTGACCATAACAGTCCTACAATAGCTTAGCTATCGACACTGTCGGCCAGCGCCCCGCCATCTATTAGGAATTCATAGAACTAATCAATTAATTTAACATTTAATTTGCAATCACAAATATTCGGGAACGCGGTCGAGCGAAGATAAAAAGTATCCTATATCCGTCTCCTGGTTCTAAGTTACCTTCCCACCAATTTTCAGACGAATCGGTTCAGCCGTTCTTGAGTTATAAATAGTGTAACTAACACGACTTTCTTTTATATATATATAGATGCTAAGCAATAATTTAGTGTGCATTTAATCAATACCGCTTGATCCTCAAGCTCAATTCAATTCTTGTTTATGAAAAAAAGAGTGAAAAATATTTTATCTGGTGTATCAATAATCGTAAAACTTCAGATATCAAAAGTTTAAAGAAAACAAGGCGTTTATCTTTCTTTTGTTAGTAAATGACATTGTTCCTTTCCATTATATGTATGATAGTTGCAACTGATAATCAGACCGACTCCTGTGCCAAATACGTACAAGTGACATTTCAAAGGAACCATGCAGGATTGAAGTCGATTACGAGAAAATGTAATCGGTTCCTAATATCAAAGTGATATAAAGGGGACCCTTATATGACGGGGGCCTATCCCCCCCCCCTTTCCCTCGGCGGTGTCCCACACCCTTAAGTGCTCCCCTAAGAACGAGACCTCCCAAAAAATACCTGAAGTAAGGACGGACTCGCATTTGTAGTAAACACACACAGCAGTCGTCGTCAAAAGTCTGAGCGTACCCTTGTTTTTCCAAAAGGTCCCCCCCCCCCCCCCCAAAAAAAAAGACAAAATTGATTCAAACTTTTGTTTATTGGATTTGAAAAAAAATGGAACTTAATTATTCAAACTTTTGTAGAATGGATATGAAAAAAAAAAGAAAAAAAAAGACCGTATTGATTCGAACTTTTATTCATTGGATTCGAAGAAAAAAGACCGTATTAATTCAAACTTTTGTACCATTGGATTTGAAAAAAAAAAGAAAGAAAAAGAAAAAAGGACCATTATGGTTCAAACTTTTGGTTAATTGAATTTGAGGAGGAAAAACAGAGACCATGATTAATGTGAATAGGGATTGCAATACCGGTATACTGGTATACCGAATACTGGTGTTTTGAGAAATTTTGCAATTTCGTACTACCGGTACTTGCTGAGGAAAATACCGGTATTTTCGGTATTAGCTGAAAATAATAAATAGTTTTAATTCAAGAATTTTCAATTTAACTTTTTAAATATCTACTTAGATTTTAAATGTACATTTATTTTCCCAGAACCGAAATCAATCTGTTGATGTAAAATTTAGCTTCAAAAGCATGAACTAATAGAATAGCATTAAACAAAATTATTTTGTGTACCATGAATTTATTTTTTCCATTTCCCTGAACGCTCATTTTCCCTTTTAGGAAAGTTAATTCGTTTGTGACTTTAAATGCCCCCCCCCCCCCTTTGTTCGATGAACAATTTATTCAAACAATTATTGCAGGAATGCTTTATGCTTTTTTTTTTCTTAAATATTTGTCTCAACTGTGTTAAATTTTTACAAAAACTGTTTCTTGTTAGCATTACAAATGGCAATTTGTTAGCACCAGTATTGGTTTGTTGTGCCGTCTCGCTATTTGGCTTCACACTTGGCAAGTTAATATTTAGAAATTATTTATTGCCTTGAAAATTTGCATAGAGGAAAAGCATAAAATATGTTCCACGAATTCAAAGATATTTTCAAATATTTACATAATTATAATTGCAAATAATTTTGAAACGAAAGCTAAACGAATGAGAGAAACCAACAAGATCAAATTTAGTCAAGTTTATCGTAAATTTCAAACCAAAGGGCTAATAGAAAGTAAACACAAATCCCTCCTGTTCAAGAGAAAATGATGTTAATATTGGAAAAGTATCGTCTCTCAGGAAAGAAATTTCAACTAGCTTTAAATTAAAAAAATAAAAGAAATACACACAATACGAAAGAAACACACACAAACACACACACTCACAAAAGGGTTTATCCAAAAATAACATGCAATAACAGACGATTTTATTATATCACTTTTTTTTAAAGATAAAAAACCTTTAGGCAATTAAATTAAAGGAAATGTATCACGCATTGTTAACGGTACCACCGTCCTTACGTGAATTCAGAAAGAGTAATTTCAACTGTAGGAAAGTTGAGCCTTAAAATGAGTTCCAGGCTTAGAGTCAATTCAATAGATGCATAATGTTTTTTACTAGTACTGATTTTTTATTATGACATTTTTTCCTTCATTTTATATTTGTTTACAATACGTTTTCATAATAATACAATTTTTGTACAAAATTATGAAATGTGGCAACGAAACAATACGTTTTCAAGCAATTTTTGAGAAATTTCAAATATCGGTTTTAATTCCGGGATTCCGGTATCACGTTTTAAAAATACCGAATACCGGTATTGAATTTTCGGTCCGGTATTGCAATCCCTAAATGTCATAAAGTAAAAGCACATAATAGTCATTATGTTTAGAGAAATTTATTTGAGAAATCTGTTTGGGTTGAGTTTTGTGAGGAACCTTCAAATGCTAAAAAATGCATAAAATAAACTGTGAATAAGTGTCGAAACAGATGGCAAAGCGAATATCATGAAAGAAGTTCATCCGCGGGAAATAGATCCGCGGCCTGAGATATCAGTCGGGGAAGTGCATCGGACTTGATTAAAAGAAGGTCACGAACTGATGAAAATATCACAAGAAAATGACAGTTCATCCAAGAATAACCCCTTTTTGTGAGGGCAATTTTATCGTGACAGTAAGCAAAAATAACAGACGTTTGACTGCTCCGGAAGTAGCAAAAGAACTGCGGAAGAGCCGGTATCAGATTGGAAGATACCCAGTGTTTCTTTCAGACCTTTTGCTCCGGGAGGGGGGGGGGCTTTAAAAATTTGGGAGTGGGACGAGGACACATTTAAGAAAGGGGCGGGGCACTTTGAGCGTTCGGAGGGGTCAAAGGCGTATTTAAGGAATGGGACACGTTCTCCCCTCCCCCTCCCCCTCTCCCGGAGAATTGACTGAAGGAAACATTGAAGATGACCCGAGCTTGGAAGCTGTGGTTGATCACTGTGACAACACTACTCTGAGCGGCGAATGTTTAGAAAAAGGCACTCTCGGGCAAAAATCAGAAAACTCATTTGAATTTTTTGACGTCTTGAATTTAAATTATGTTTAAATTCAAGACGTAAAAATTCATATTCGTCAAAATTCATTAGTCGTGTTATCATGAATTGCGACAGAGCCCTACTCGTTGTGTTTCTTGTTTCTACAAATGGACTGAAATAAAAATGGAGAGGAAATTCACACTCGTAATTATTATGACTGGTGATTTTCTAGTTTAGGTAACATGAGGCATGTCAAAAAAAAAAAAAAAAGCAATGTTTATTAGGATGCAGTAATAAAGATCTGGTTATTATGGAATTTTTGCACCTGTATCCATTTTAAAGGCTAAATTTATATTATATGCCTTTATGGTACAGTAAACTCCCGATTATCCGCGGAATAGGGTGGTACGGTAACCGCAGATAAGCGAAAACGAGGATAGTTCGAATAATCGGTAAAAACAATACTAGTGTATACAATAGTTAAAAAATATGAATAACACTCACACATACATTTAAATTATAGCTAAAAACGATAACATTGAATGTAAACATAAAAAAAAAGTTAAAGCCAAAAACGAACTAACACAATCATAATTTAAAAAAAAAACATTTAATGACTATAATATTAGTACATATCCTAATTTTAAAAAAAATAATAATCGGTTAATGTTTTTTTTTATCATTTTAAAACTCTTCTTAATTTTTGATTGGAGTTTTTTCAACTTTTATCTTGTTACAAAGTGATGTATCATCCTGCTTCTCTAAATATTTAATAAGTTCGTCGACGTGGATTTTTATTGAACAATGGGACTGTTTCCTTCAGTCAAAAGTACTACTTTTAGTCACTGAAATTGATAGAATAAGCAAAAATAATAATAATAATAATAATAACAATAATAGTAATGGAGCGTGAAAAAACTTTCATTTTTCCAGCGCTTAATTTTTAATTAATTTTTTTAAATGTCCGACTTTGACGTTACAACTGTGGCGGATCTGACGGTAACGCATAGGCGGATTTATGATTGAATACCTGGGGGGGGGGGGGGCGTTGGGGGGGCATTTTTTTTTTACAATATTGGCTGGTTTTGGGTCTCTCTTGTAGTCCGGACAACTTTACTGTCGGTGGAAAAAAAGGCCATTTTTAACCCCCCTCTTCCCACACACTATGTCGTCTTTTTTCTTCAAATACATAAGGTCCCACCTTACTTATTTCGTGCCATTTTATTAATATGTTTCCTGCTATCTTTCTTAAATTAATCCCTAGAGGGGTGATGGTATCACTTTAAGTAGAGTGTAGAATATCTCCAATTTTTGGGGGGACGGGGGTTTCTCCCCAGGAGGAAATTTTGTAAAATAGATATAAAATTCTGTATTTTGAAGTTGCGAAAATCTCGGAAAAAATAGGGAAGGTACTCTTTTGCAAACTACGATAATACACAGTAAAAATTGTTTTCGGCTTGGCAAATCAATGACAGCAGCCCTCAGAAAGAAAAGGCGAGAGAGAAGAGAAAGTTGTGCATTGTTATTTGCTTACATCAGCTGTCGGTTCAATTCCATAAACTTTTGATCACGTCTCCACAGGGCCGTATCTAGAGGGGGGAGGCGACGCCCCCCCCCCTCGAACCCGAATATAGCGACAATGTGCAATACTCAAACTCAACTGTCAACTCACATGGAACATCTTACCGTTTTTGTTTCCGAAAGTACTTCGAGGCCCCGCCCTGTCTATGTCAGAAGATTTCCAAGAGAGTTTTATTGAACTTATTGCTTAGGGCCCTTCCGCAGGACGCCGTGTTTTGAGATTTCCAGTGATCACCCAAAATAATGTTTCATTTTAGCTCTTCGACACAAATGACGAGGACCATGTGCGTGCGTTTGCTTTCGTAAAACTTTTATCAAATGTGTTTTTAAGAAGAGTATTTGAATTTATTATACAACAATTGCTTCGAAGTAGTTTTAAATGTAAGTAAAAAGAATGGTACATACGTATGAATATATTATTGATTTATTGTAATTATTTATTACAATAATTTGTTTTGCACTATCTTGTGAACAGAATGCTTTGTTAAGATTTGTTAGCGATCGATTTTTACTTTCTTCTATATCTAATATATAGAAGAAAGTATTGGATTCGTGCAAATTTTCGAATTTCGAATTTTGACGGATTCGAACGTTTTGAGGTGTGCTGAGTCCATTTCGACCATTTTTGGAAAATGTCTGTCTGTCTGTGTGTGTGTGTGTGTATGTATGTATGTGTGTGTGTGTGTGTATGTATGTGTGTCACGTCTGTGTGTGACCAGTTTTTTGTGGCCGCTCTACAACAAAAACTACCGCATGAAATCGAACGAAATTTAGTACACATATGTGCCCCTATGTGAACTTGTGCCCATTAGTTTTTGGCGCAAATTCCTCCAAGGGGGGTGGAGCAATGGGACATTTTTCGAGTTACGCGTGCTTGCTATTCCTCAGGAAGTTACTGGCGGAATCAAACAAAATTTGGTCCATATGTTGGTACTAACAGGAACAGGTGCTGATTCAATTTTGGTGTCAATAACTCAAACGGGGGTTGAGCTATAGAACGTTTTTTGTCGTCAATTGTGACTGCTGTATCTCAAGAAATAATGAACGGAATGAAAGAAAAATTTATCGGCAAGTAGCCCTTAGTGGATATAAAAACTGATTTTATTTTTGTGTCAACAGCTAAAAGGGGGGTAGCGCAATCACCCGTTCTTTTTTTCCATTTTGAGTGCCCTATCTCAAGAAGTAATGCTACGTTCTGGTTGAAATTTGGAATATATGTGAATCCATATGTAAACAGGCTTTGGTTCTATTTTGACGCCGATCGCTCCAAGAGGTGTTGATTTTTTTTTTTTTTTGCGAATAAAAATATTTTTATTAATGCAACAATAAGAAAGATAAATCGTAATAGATTGTCGTCTGCGTATTTCTCGTGATTTTAATTGTATGGAAATGATAGGAAATATTATCTCAATGATTTAAAATTTTGAACTGTTGCCATCTTATGTTTGTTAACAAATAAAATATTTGTAATTCATTCAAGCAAGGCTTTTAAAATAACTTTCAATTTTCGCTCTTTGCTTTGCTTTTGCAATAAGTCAGACATTGGGATAGTCGTCAAGTTTTTGCATGTGTCATTTTGTTTTTGTTGGGAATATTGCTTCCTCGTCAAGCATGGGGAGGGATCAGAAAAAAAAAAGAAAAATATAGAAGAAAGTTTCGTGATGGCCACAACATACTAGTTCTTGTTGGTGTAGTAAAAACGATCCGATCACTAACGCTTCGCAAAAAAAAAAAAAAAAAAAAAAAAAAAAATTGCTGTTTATAATTATTATACAGAAGGGTGCAGTGGCGTACTCAGGGGTGGGTTGACAGAGCTGCAGCGCCTAAAATTAATTTCTGGGTACGGCACTGGAACATGCAACGTGTCATTTATTTAACTTCTTTTCTTTGGCTGATATTCATTTTCAATTTGGAAACATTAAACATTCTGTACTCATTTCATAAGTCTAGGTTACAAAAAGGGGAGCAAAATTGCAAAACTGCATTCAATAAAGAGTCTTGTGGTTAAACTAAATAATAAAATATGGTAACTAGTTAATGCTATCTGTTTTTTTATACTTTTTATATTTTAATATGGCTCCGCTAACAGAAAAGAAATTTTTTAAATGTGAAAAATTGCTACATTGATGTTTTTGAGCTGAATAATGTTCATGTGCAGGGAGAGAGGGGCCCTAAAATAGAAAAAAAAATCAGTTGAAGAATGAGTTACTATTCAGAAAAGTTACTTTTGTGTTAAACTAGTTGTCCCATGCAATCGAGCTCGATTCTTATTATGGAAAAAATTAGAGAATTAGACCATATCTTCTAACAAGCTATACGGTAACTCAGCCCAAAAGGTTAAAAGGTTGATAATTGAGCAACAGGGAGCTAGGGCAGCGGCCACAGTGGAGTGTTTGACTGAAAATCCTGGCCAAAAGTCCAAAATTAAAAATTTACCCGATTTTTATTAAAATTTATTCTATGATAGTTAACTAACTGGTGCATCGATCGGCACTTGTTTTGGAAACTTGAGTCTCTTACAAATGCTCATAGCCTCGGTAAAAGATGAGATTTCTATAAGAATTTTCGCTTTTTTGTTACGTTTCAGCTTAATTATTACGTTTCAATGTAAATTTTTTTGTGGCTTTATAAATGAATGGAATTGAACCAAACCAATTTTACGCGATAAAAAATGTCAGGGCTTCGTGCTAATTATAAATCAAAGTAAATATTTTTATTTTCTTTTTGTGAAAAAAATAAAGAAAACTTAGTGTGTGAAAATTTTAAAGACTTTCCGCCTTAATAACTAGAGAAAGCTTTTTAAATGGGTGTCGGGCTTGGTCGGGCTGTTTTGAAAGTTGCATCGTATTTGGGAAAGTCTCCTAGTGCGGATTTCGCAAAAAAATCTTCCGCCTACAACTGCCCTTATTTTAAATGATTTTTTTTTTTAAAAAGTACATAATCCGATCGTTTTGTGACAAGTCAGGATTTTAAACTGAATTTACCTACAAAGATTTAATAAATTTGTAAAAAGACTGAATGAAAAGATCGACATATTTGAGCGCACAAACAACAATAAAATTTCAGACACGAGTTTCAGGGTTACAAGAAACCGCTTCATCAATGTATAAAGATGTAAGCTATGGAATGAGAATCATCCAATTAATTTCGAAAATGCTTACCTTTATGCATCGCTAAAGAGATTCATTGCACCCCTAAAACATGTGTTTGCGTTCAATTATATTAATTTTCTCTGGTACGTTAATGAGTTAATAAATTAAATTATTTTGTGATCTCGCTAAGAAAATTAATAAATAAATATTTATATTTTTTCAGATCATTGCTGCAAATAATGTGCCGGGGGAGGGGAGTCTTTTCTCCCTTATACGTAGCATAAGGGGGGGGGGGGGAATACCCCCCTACACACACACACACACTCGCTAGCGTTAGGAGACAATTGTAAACGCTAGCGAGCTATTCACATTTAAGACATTTTACCTACTAATTGTAAAATTGAAGTTATATAAAATTTTAGTTCCAAGTTTTTGTTTGTAAATCGTTAACGGGACACATCACGCTGTGTAAAACTAAGGATCGACCCAAGGTACGAGTACAATATATACAATTCAAAAACAAAGAGCTTTTGAAGATCCATTTTCGAGTGTTTTTACAGTTATAACATCCTAGTTCATTTATTTTTTTTACAATAGAAAAAAGATTCTTCTTGACCCCGAAACCGTTGTCTTCAATTCTTTTTGTGCATGATTAACTCAGGAATTTAATGACTGAAACCAAACGAAAAGAATAAATTTGATTATTTTTTTGGTTTCAAATTAGTGTTTTGTACAGAATACTAAGATTTTTTAACCGTTTTATTTTTATTATTTTTTTTCCTCGAACAGTGCACTTAATTACATATCTTCAAAGGAAAATAGCCATTCGCATCAAACATGTTTACTTATCACTTGTCTAAGCATTATTGGCAAGGAGCCAACTGTGGCATCCATTTCGGATCGAGTGAAAATTATTGAAAAATTTTTTTTCAACTCATTGAAAAAAAAATTCATTATAAATCAGTGAAACAACATAACTTCACCGTTTTCGCTGTAAATGAAGGTAAGGTGTTTATATATTATTTCCTTAAAAAGTTTCAGAGTCATAACATTATTAGAATATTGGATGCAGGAATTTTAGTTTACATTGATTGAATAATTGAAAAAAGTCGAAAAAGTGACCTCTCTTTGTAAATTCCTAGAAATTCGGTTAATTACGTTACAACTTCAAACAAATCATATTCTTGAAGAAAATTATTTTTCCTATCAAGTGATGCATTGGGGTTTTTTTTTTTTTTTTTTCTATGTTTACTAGGATGGTTTTTACGGTCGTAAACATGCAAAAGTCTAAACCGTGGATAAAATATTAAATATTTCATTTTCTAACTAAAATTTATGAGTTTCAAATTGTATTATCAGACCTTTCAGACAACTTGTTTGCCAAGTTTCGTGTCTATAAGTGGGATAGCTTCGCCGTACAGCGCACAAATGCACACAAGGGTGTCGCCTTCAGAAGAGTGAAAATTTCAAACTAGTTTTGGCCAGGATTTTCAATCAAATACTCCAATGTGGGCCGTCGCGAAGTCAAAAAAAAAAGTGTATGAAATTGGCGGCCCTTTAGTTTTTTAAAATATAGATATGTGTTATACAGAGAGAGAGAGAAAGAAAAGGAAGAGGATTTAGCTTATGTTTTAACTTTTAAGAGGGAGTCATTAGTCATTACTAAATCTAAGTACTATTCACTCAGAAATAGGAAGTTCGGGGGTTCTCAATCCGGAAATTTTCTATTTTTCAGTCTTAAAAATGCATTTTAGACGAATTTTGGTAATGTTAGGAGAAAAAAAGGTTAGGATGTACTCTCTCTTCCATTTTTCAAAATTGAAACTTTACAAAAGTAGTTGTTGTCTGATTATATTAGAAAGAGGGGGTTTGGAGGCTCTTTTCCCGGAAATGGTCGAAATTGTAGCTTAAAAGCAGTTTTAGAAGATCCTTATAGGCGATCTTTGGTAAAATTAGAGGAAATAAATTTGATAGAAAACCTAAATTTTGATGAAATTTTAAATAATTTAGCAAGAAAAAATACAATTGAAATCTCTCCTTATTGTTTAATGTGCTGACCCTTTTGTCCCCCTTTACTTCCTAAAAATCATTAATATTGTAAGTATAGCAATTTTTTACATATTATGCTACTTCTTTATTTTTATGCGAACGAATTTATCACTGATCGTTTTGCTATATTATCATTCATTATATTTTTACCTTGAAATAGCAAAACCGCTATGAAAATTAGTAACACGGAGTTTTTCTCATTATTTGCCCTATACCAGGGCTTTCCGAACTTTATAGCCAGCGGGCCCCTTTCGTAGACCAATATTTAGGGCGGACCTTTGCCATTAGGGTGTATAGATATTTGTGAAGCTAATAGGGTGTCGAAAATGATACATAACACAAAGAGAAGAAGCAAAACCATTCCAGATAATTTTATTATCTATTTCTCACTAACATGAGATTAATGGATCATCTGAAATTTCGTTTGCAGATCCTCAATTTCACAAAATTTCCAGAAGAAGCTCCCAAATACTCAGCGACATCGAAAATTGCTTAAAATTGCGTTTTTGGAGCTTTAGTCTTTGAAAATTACTGGACCTACTAATATAACAAAATATGGTCTTAAATCGCGATTTTAAGACTTGAATTTCAGACAAGATTGTACTTGTACCGCCTTTTTCTAATATTGTACACAATTAGGTTTTTTAAACCATACTTACAAAAAAAAAAAAAAGAAGAAGCTGAATAGCTCCTGAACATAAATTTTTTGCTTAAGTTTTAGGATCAAAACTTTCAAAATTTTCTAGGGCAGAGCACCAGAACCTTTCCGTAAAATCTTCAAAGATTGTCTGCAATTGAATTTTTTAAACTTCAATTTCGAAAACTTGCGGGGGGGAGTTGGCATCGATTTCGATCTATTAAAAAGAAATCTATCGGGGCAGTCCCTGAGTTCCATCACTTACCCTAACGTCAATAAATATGGCCTATAATCGCGTTTTTAAAGCTTCAATCTAAAGAAATGTCCGCTGAAATCGCTGTACCTCCCCCCCCCCCTAATATTAGCACAGAAAAGTCTAAAATTGCGTTTTTAAGACCATATATTTTTAAAAAAATTTCGAGGGAGAACCTTCGGACCCCCTTTTCCTGTCAGATAAAATAGATTTTCAGATAAGATTTTTTTTCAATGTGCCTCCCTCCCCAGAAAAAAAAAAAAAAAAAACTTATTTCTGATCTCGTCACTGTACCAAGTGTATCTCAAACACATCCTGCTGCCGCAAAACGATTTAAAAAAAAAATTATTTGCTTTTTTTTTTAGTAAAGTGCTATTTATTGATTTTAATAAATTATTAGCTGATTATTTAAATCAATATTTGGTTATTTATTTTTAATAATTAATTGATTAGTTATTCAGGTTAAAAGAAATTATGAAATATTTTTATAATTTATGCTTCTGAACATTAATTAAATATTTAATTAACAATGAATGTGAGTTTTTTTTTTATTTTTTAATCGGAAAGGCTCCGGTTTTCTCTGGATGCCCGAACCGAATTTTATTCCTAGTCCGACCCTGTCTGTGGTTTCCAAAGCAGATTCATATAGTTGAAGCATTGCTTTTCTCCCAGCGACTGCAATTTCTGCATGCGAGCATGAGTCAGTGGAAAAAACCTTTGCAAAAGAACGGAGCTCTGCATCTTTCATCAGTTTTACAAACTCAAACGCTTAGGATTTTATAATGGAAAAAAATCCAGATGTACTATCATAGCCTGTATAAGCATGAAGAAATAGAAGTAGGTCACAGTTTTCGCGACCTAGTAAAGATTGCACGTTCAGAATATCGTAGACAGGATTGGGAGTAGATCCTCGCCTTATATCACTACGGTAATGCAGCTTGAACCCATTATTCTTCGCGTGATATAGGAGCAAAATCAGTAAATCGGTGTCTTCGCCTATATTACTGTGGTGTGCTCATGTGCAGAGGAGGATATTGCAGCCAGGCGCGGATCCAGGATTCGGCTCAGGAGGGGACACTTTTTTTTTTCAATTTCGGCGCCCCCACACTCCTGGCGCCCCCCCCTCACCAAATGAATTCATAAAGAGGAAAAATCACATTTTTGTTTGTTACCCACATCGTCTTTACTTTTGAACATTCAACTATTCTCCCGCTAGAGGAAAAAAAAATATTATGTAAAAATGCATTGCTACTGGAAGTGAAAAATAATTTAAATAAACTAATGTAGGACATAATGGGATTTTATAGTGGAGTTCCCAGAACGGATGTACCTAAGACGTTAATTTGTGGTGCCCGCCCTCCCCTCCTCACTCGCCCCAACAAAAAAAAAACTTAGAACAAGGTATTGTGATTTGTTATTGCAATAAAAGTAATTGATACGCATAACGTTTTCAGTGGAAACAATTGTTTTAGTATAGCCCTAAATAACAAAATGCAAAAATGCAAGCACGGATGCAAGGGAGAGGCGATGGGGGTGATAATTTGAGGGATTGTCCACCTGCCATAAACGCAACTTCAGTCGATCTTCGATGAAGTTAGCGGAAGGAGGGTGGAGATTCTTCAAAAATAATTCAAAATTGTAGTCTTAAAAACGCGATTGCATTCCATCTGAAGTTCCAAGAAGAGCAGGTGCACAACTTGAAAAGAGTTTTTTCTTTTTCGTTTAAAAGGGGGGAGCACTTAAAAAATTCCCCCAGACAGATAGTATATATGTAATATATAACACACATACAAAAACTAACAGGACCGTTGGGAAGTCAAAACTAGGAGATGATCTTTGGTAATGTTAAAGGAAGCAAATGTTCGGGGCCTTCCCCAGAAGTTTTTTGAAAATTATGGCTTAAAAACGTGATTATAGACTGCAGTAGATATAGACTTGTAGATGTTAAAGAAAGAACTGTAGTTTAAGAAATGTCACCGATGCAAATAGGCTATTATCAAACGGTAAAAAAGTCCTAGAATGCCAAGAATTATTGAACTACTAGAATACCGATTTTTTGAGTCGATTTATCACTTCTAGCCAGTGGCGCCGACTCCATGGGGCTTGAGGGGGCCCGAGCCCCCTCAAAAATATTTTTGAGGGGGCAGAGCCCCCCCAATAAATCAAGAAAATTATAAGTTACATTATGCTTTCTAAACTCATAAATTTATCTTTTATTTTCCTTGTTTGAAGATAGTTTACCTTGTAAAATATATTCAGTAATGAGTTAAAACAAATAATTATTACGGTTGTATAAGCAGGTTAACTGAAAACGAGTGGTGCGAATGATGATAGTGTTACAGTGCTGCGAGTACTGTAAAAATTTGTCCCAGTGCGCGAACTTACGGGTCAAGTCTGTTGCCGGTGGGCAGCGCTGCGGCGCGCTCACCTAAGTGTTGCTGATCTGGAAAAATATATATGAGAGTTTGATTTGTATATAAAATGGGAGGCGTGATAGTTTTGAATACTTTTGGGAATCGTGTTTAAAAGAAAACTTTCACAAAATGATGATCCTTCCCTTCCTCGGAATCGACGTGTACCAAAGAAGTATGAAAACAATGAAGGCAGCTCACCGCACACTTTCAAAATCCCAAAGGAAAACATTTGACTCGCGCTACTTATGCGAAATAGCTATAACACGATTTTTTCTCCAGTATTCAGAGCTAACGCGAATTCCTCACCGCAACACGAAAATTCTCGGAAGGGAATCGTGGTGTGTTCGTATCAGCTTTGTTATTGGGTACTAAAAAATTTTTTTTCATGAATGTATCTTTATCCTTTTACCATCGCTGAGAGTAGAAGTTCCCTTTTCATTTTAAATGCGAAAGTAAATGAAATATAATGACACCTAAGAGCGCTGTTTCATCTAAAGTTTGTGAAGATAAAAAGAGAAAGTTTCATGACAATTAAAGAAAAGCTAGAGCTTCTTGAAAAGCTGATGGTCAACTAAAAAATGCGTTGAAGGTAGCACGAGAATTAGGTATGAGTGATTCTTCCGTACATACAATTACAAGTCAAGAAAAGGAAATCCGTAAAAATTCACCGAGTAGTGTCTTGCAAAAATTTATGAAAATGGAAACTGCTCATGTATTGTGTACGAATATCATTAATGGATCGACTGTACAGTACAACTAAAGATGCATTTGCTTTTCTTACTATATACTGTGTCTACCGTATACCGGTTTATTTTTTCTTTCTTTCCCATTAATCATTGATTTTGTACATCGTAGCAGTATTTTATGTTGAATAAAACGTTTTTTTTTTAAATACAAGTAAACATTCAGTTCTTTATGTAAGAGACAGTAATGTACACTTAGTTAAGAGATGGTTTTTAACAGTTTGAGGGGGTGTTTACAAGTGTCTAAAATAATTAGGTACGTTTATAAAAAAAATTACACATACCCTTTTCCACAACGCGAAAATTCGACCTACGCGAGAGGTCTTGGAATGCATCCCTCGCGTAAGACGGGAGTTGACTGTACTACAAGGCAATATACATAGAGGTTTGTAAAATGATGCAATTTTGCATTATTGGGCGATTTACATCAACTGGACGCACACAGGTCATTGCAGTTGAACAAGAGTGCTTGGTTTTATTAAACAGAGGTGAAAGAGAAGAGAACATTTTGAAAAATCAACTGAGTTTTTCAAAAATGACCTAGACATTGAGAGACTGCGTTTACACTTGAATATGTTAGCCGATGTCACTAATGTAAAAACAACTGGTCTTAAAAAGCATGCGTAAATTAAATTTCCTTTTTACAAAAATACTGTGTGTGCTTGTATTTATTTCTTCCGTTTTTCGAAGCCGAAAAATATGTGTCGGGCTTGTCGAGTTTTCGAGGTTCTAATGTTGATTATATGATTTAAAAAAAACTTTAAAACTCACTATTTTTCATCTCAAATTTAGAAAATTTCCTGCGGCATGCCCCCTTTCCCCCGATATTTTTTAAGTCGGCGTCTTTGGCAGTGCCCTTCAATGCAAGTCAAGCGCCCTACCTTTTCCATGCCTAGCTACGGCACTGCATGACTCCCCATAAAATAGAACAAAAAATGTCTCTTACTAAGACAAGTGACATGATCTAGTTGAACCAGAAAAATTTGTACACCAATTTTTGGATTGTTTTACTTTGAAAACGCCATGCCACTTGTTTTTTAAATTATACACACCAGAAAATATGTAAATTGGCATTTTCAAGGCACAACAATCGACCTTTATTTGGGGGGGGGGGGAACCTCCATGGGATTACATAACCCCCTAAACCCCCCGTGATGACTGGGCCAGCCCCCCCAATAATTTTTGCAAGTCGGCGCCCCTGCTTCTAGCCAATGTTTCGATATTGAAGCTCCAAAAACGAAATTTTTGACAATCTGAAGATATTAAGGAGAGGGGAAGTTCCAGGGGGGACTCTTATCTGGATGTTTTTCGAAATTGATGTCCTTAAAGCAAAGGTTTTTAGACTTTCTTCACTGATGTTAGAGAGAAAAATTCAGAGGTTCAACCCCTTAAAACTAGCAAAATTGTAGCTTTTAAAACACAATTTTTGTTATTCTTTATTGATATTAGAGGGACGGATTTTAAGGGTCACTCCCCAGGAATTTTTCAAAATTGAACTCTTAAAAATGCGGTTGTAGGCATTTTTGAAGGTATATTTGATAAGGTTAAGAGCCTGGTAATTTTTCGAAATTGAAGATTCAAAATCGCTACTTGGACGATCTTCGGTGTTGTTAGATGACGGGGTGTTCGGGAGCTCTTCCTCCTGAATAATCTCTACAAAATTAAAGACCAGGAAACAAAATTTGAGACTACCTGTAATAATTTTCGATGGGGGGGGGGAGCTTCACGCACAGTATTCTTGTCTTCAGAAGGGAGGTGGAACAAATTAGCTGATCAAGAATCTGCAACTGTTAAAAGTTTTTAATTTAAAAATTTCTTTTTAAAATAATTAAGGTTTTTTCCTAAGATTTCTTTTCCTTGATAAAATAACTTTTTTTTCCCTGAGACATGTTCTTTTCTTCCTTTCAGTAAGAAAGAATACTTCTTAAGAAAAAAAAATCAACTCGGCATTCTGGGGTAGATACGGGTCCTGTGGACCCATCCTCTGGTTGCACCACATAAGAAGAATGTAAAGACTGCACTAGGGCAACCAGAAATACTTTCTGGAGGAGGTTTTTCGATGAAAAAAATTTTCTGGAGGGTCTTTTTTTAATCAAAAATACCCTTAGGAGAAGGGTTTTTTGATGAAGTGGATTTTTTGATCTAAAATGCCTTTTAAAGGTGGTTTTTTGTTCAAAACAGCCCTTTCATGTGCATAAGCTACTGTACTAGAATTGGCATTTATGTTAAAACCAATGGCTCTGAGGGGTGTTTTCACCTCCAAACACCCTACCTCTAGATATTTTTCAAAACTTAAGTCATAAAAACGCAATTGTAAACTATCTTTTGTAATGTTGAAGGAAAGAATGAGATTTATGTGTATTTTTTTGAAAAAGTTTTATGAAATTCAATTTCAGACGATCTTCGATGATGCTTCGCAAAGAAAGGTTAGTAGGCTCTCCCTTGGAAATTTTGTCGAAAATAAAATTCTAAAGACGTAATCATAGTATCTCTTTGATGACGTTAGACGTTAGTGGAATTGTTTGGATTTGAAACTTACTCCCGAACATTTTTCGAAATTGAAGTTTCAAAAACGCAATTTTTAAGGATCTTCGGTGATGGCAGAGATGGGAGAGGTTCGCCCCTTCCCTGATGTTAGGAAGATAAAGGCTCCCCCGCAGTTTTTTTTGTTATTGAATGTTAAAAAACGCAATTTTAGATGATCTTCGATAATAATCGGGAAAGGGGGTGGGGGGTCAGAGATCTCAAGCGGAAATGTTTCAGAATTGAAGACCTAAACCTGTGTTATTAACATGTAACCAGGATACGTAGTAAATGTTGAATGATTAAAATCAATCGCTCCTCACTTGAAAAATTTCTGTATCCGCTGTTGAGAACGGGTAATTCTCATGATATTGCGCCCCTCTCCGCACTGGCTGAGGAACGGTTAATGAAGTTAAAAAAAAAATTAAATAAATAAAATGTCTTTCTTTTGCACCCAGTTTCAAAACTTCCCTAAATTTAGAGGGACACTCATAAAATGCAGATATTGCGCCCTTAGGGGGCGCGGGCGCCCCACAAATTGAGAATCGGTAGATGAACCAAATAAATTTTCCAAATGTCTTTCTTTCTTTTGTACCAAATTCCAAAACTTTCTCCCTAAATGTAGAGCCAAAACTTATAAGTTGCGAATAGTGCGCCCCCTAGAGGCGCGCAGAAGCGGCCCGCTTCCCGCAGGTTGAGAACCGATGAATGAGACACATAAATTTTCCAAGTATTTTTCTTTCTTTTGTACTTAATTCCAAAACTTCCTCTCTAAATTTCAAAGAACTCGTTAGTTACGGATATTGCGCCTTCTAGGGGGACGCGCCCCGCTCCCCACAGATTGAAAACTGGTGAATGAATCAAATACCTTTTCTGAATGTCTTTCTTCTGTACCCAATTTTAAAACTTTCCCCCTAAATTTGGAGGGAATTTTTTTAAGTTACGAGTATTGCGCCCCTAGAGGGGCGTGGAAGCGCCCTACTTGATATTGGTTTAGAATCGGTAAATGAGACAAATAAATTTTCTAAGTATATTTCTTTCTTTTGTCCTAATTCCAAAACTCCCCCACCCTTATATTTAGAAGGAAAACTCATTATTTACGGATATTGCGCCCCAGGGGACGTGCTCTACTCCCCACACATTGGGAACTGGTGAATGAACCAAATAAATTTTCCAAATGTCTTTCTTTTGTACCCAATTCCAAAATTTTCCTACCAAATTCAGAAAGAAAGCTCATAACTGGCGGATATTGCCCCCCCCCCCCAGAGAGGCACGGAAGCGCCCCACGTCATACAGGTAAGAACTGGTGAATGAGACAAATACAATTTCCAACTATCTTTCGTTCTTTCTTTTTGGTATTTAAATATTCGTCCGGGGACGCCTTCGGCGCCCCCTTTCTACTGGCGCCCTTGATTTTCCCAGGGAGGGGCAATTGCCCCCATTGCCCCCCCCCCCTTTGGATCCGCGCCTGATTGCAGCACGCACAATTTCCACGTCAGCATCACCATCAGTGTTTAGAAAAGAACACCCTTGGTTTCGCAAAAATTCATAAGGAAAATCATGGCTTGCTTGTTCTTCCCAGTAGCTAAGAACTGTTCTTTTTTCCCGAAAAACTGCATGGACGGAGTGAAATTAATGTCTCTACTGGATTTCGTATAGCGTCGTCTGTGAGAGGCATCCTTGATTAATGGGAACCCTGTGTAGCCATCAAAAACAATAGGTTTCCCGTACGTTTTCAGTACCGTACCTATCTGCGTCAGACTCATCACTACACAAATTTTTCGTGTATTTGACTATTGCGTAAGCCGATTCAGATTTTGCTGCCTTTCTCATCGAGTGTTTAGCTTCACTTGTAGCAGCTAAATTATTTAACAAAGCGATTATAATTTTCACGTAATTCCTAAAGTCAAAGTCGCAAGCAATATGTACTTGATTTATACAAATGGAAAACTGGCATTATAAGTTGCAACTCTTGTTAAATGAGAAGACAGCGGCCAAAGTTTACATGTGAAATAATATTTATTAAATTTCTGGAGCAATAAAAAAAAAACTTCTCAAATTAAAAAAAGGATTTCAATGTTTTACTTTTTTTATGGGGATGTTTTTTTTTTTTCGTTTTTTTTTTTTTTTTTGGTCAGCGGAATGTATCGGCATGCAATAAAGGCCATATACGACCCACGGGCCTCAGTTTTTCAACCTCTGGTTTAGATAGAAGTCAACTCGAGAATTACCTGTTAACATATGGTGTAACCATTTTTTTTTCCACCTGAATATAGCATTGTACTAATCAGAGAAATATATGCGTCGAGTTATCGGGATTCTCAAACTATCCAAGTGACGGGTTATCGCGGATCCATCTAATTTCTGGCATAAATGTAACATAAACATTAACCAAGACGCTTTACCGAAATTTATTCCAGTTGGGAAGGCTAAATGTGTTTTTTATATGTTTCAAAGAAGAATACTAGCTTACCTAATTTGAAAAAAATTCGCAACCCCCCCCCCCCCCTCCCTCATTTTCAAACCTGATTTTGGAGGTGTTCCCGTGGATCAATTTCGTCCGATTTTGGATATGTTATTCTGTTTGATTTACTGATATAAAATCAATTGAAAAACCTTCTGTTGCAATTTTGTTCATGTTGAGGGTATTTTTTCCTTAGTTTGACTGCACTACTACTTGTGATTGGAAAAAAAAAATTGTTTGCTCTGAGAAATATTTCGTTACATTTATTTCTAACTTAAAACGGGTGTGAGTGTGTCTTACAAAGTTATAATAATTTTGTAAGACTGTGCAATCTATTTCTGAAAAGTATAAATAAAGTGCTTTGAATAACTTCAACTGGTCTAGAGTCTGAAAATTATTTAAGTTTTTGAAATTCCTTGAAGAGTTCTTCAATTTTGTCTTTTATCAAGAAAATCAAGTTTGAATTGCTCAAATGGCCAGAATAATACTCTTTCATTCTTATTTTCTGAATCTCTGCACCATTTCTTTCAAACCATTTTATACAATTTTTATACTGTATAGTGTACTGTAAGTGATCAAAAACAAAGTAGACTAAAAGCCAATATCAGAAAATGACGATGTGCTTTACTTTTCTCCTCTCTCTGTTTTCCTCTCTGTCGATTAATGTCAACGATTTGTCGAGCAAGTAATTTTTATTTGATTGATCTTGATTTGCAAAAGAATGAATAACTTTTAAAGACTTTGTGTGCCTATTTTTCTTCATATTTTTGTAGTCTCAATTACGACATAAGGCCTCAAAATACAGATTTTTATATCTAGTTTAAAAAAAAAAAAATCCCGGGTGAGAAATCCCCGGACCCCCTGAAATTATGGATGCTCTACAGATGACTTGAGGGGACTCTCCTGTCATCCTTACTACAAGGTGAATAAAAAATATAATAAAAAATAAAAATAAAAATAACAACATTCCAAACAGTAGAATCATTTAAAATCAAGACAAAAAACATCTTCTATGTCAATATATTTTTATGTGTGTCAATGTGTATATATGTGTGCATGTGTGTGTTAGCGCAATGTGGGAATCCGGGCCCCTCCCAAAAAAATTTCTGGATACGGCCTTGGCCTCCAACCCACCCACAAATACATTAATGAATGAAATACAAAATGATCAATAGTAAAAAATGCTTGAAAAGGAATGGTGTTAAATAAGTAACTAGAGAGTATGCTGCCAATTTGAACAATTCATAATTTATACAGTTGATTTTAAAAAAAAAGCATACTTCGATTAAGAATTTTAAAGATTCATCTAATTCTTTTCAAGGACTCGAGAACAATTAAAGTTATTTAAGGCACTTCATTTGCCTTTTCCAGTCTCTAAAAATTAGTATTCGGCTGTACAGTTTCAGTTTGTCAGTTTTACAGCATTGTTCTAGCTTTGTAAGAAACAACTATTTTAAGTTTAAAAGAAAAAAAAAAAAAAAAAACTCTAAATTTGTCATTACAACAACTTTTTTTTTCAATTACAAGTAGTGCAGAAAACGAAAAGGAATATAGGTAGCGTTTTTTTTTTTTTTTTTCGTTTTTTTTTTTAAATATTGCATTCAGATTTAAATAAACAGAAAGATATGAAACATGTGTGTCACAAAAATTCATCTTAAGTAATATGTTGCAGAAAATTGAGAACCATGATTTTTACATTTTTGATGCAGGATGGGGCAAGGAGTTGAATTTGACATATTTCGGTATTTCTCCCCCAACTCCCTCCCATTTTTTCCAAATTTTAAAATTTTTGGTTTGCAGCCACATTTTTCCAAATTGTCAAGGTTTTCAAGCACTTTAAAATGAGATTTTTTTTCCAAGTACTTTCTTTTAAAGGAATATGTCAGGAAATTTTCGGAAGTTGGGGGCCTATAACAAAGCGGGTGTCCTAAGCTATAGCTTGTTTAGTTTATAGGTAAATCCGTTTTTTTTTAAATCTTTGTTTTTGTTTCTAATGTGTTGAAATAATTGTCAATTATTTTAAGTTTTGCAGCTGAATACATAGCTTGTTATTTTCACTTATATACCTGCCCTAATTGTTTTCAGTTTAAAATAATCGTTTTCAACACATTTTCAACAACCCAGTGACAGCTTTACTACTTGTAATATAGTGTGCAGTGTGTGTGTCCCCAATTAGAAAAGGACAGTCGCTATTCGCTTCATTTTCACTTCTGAACTATTCAAAAAAGAAAAAAGAAAGCATGATTTTCTTCTTTTAAGATTTTGGAAGGTCTGTTGTTATTATTTATAAAATCTTCCTATGAATGGGGGTGCATTGCTCCCCCCCTTCGCTCCCCCCATAAATCCGCCCATGCGGTAACGATCTGTCCAATCTGTCACCGCTTTTCCACGTTATGATAATCAAAAAGCGAATTAAATATTGCGCTCTCGCTCTATGATAGCTATCAACCATATCGTTGCCAGTACACGTGAGTAAAGATGCGAATTAAATATTACGTCTGTGCTATATAATGGCAACAGCAGTGAATGCCATTTCATCATTTGTGATGTCATCGGCAGAAGTGTAAACAATGAAAACGTACTGATTAAAATAGTTTTTTAAAACTATTAAATTTTGTCAAATCATTTAAAAAATGGTCAGATCCTTTTAAGCATGCTCTTTCATTTTCTAAAATTTCGGAAACGATCCCATTGGTCTAATCCGCTTGAGAATTGCAGTTGTACGAATCAGGTCCCAACGATTTCGGAGACTTCGGAATTTTGACATCGTGGAAAGGAAGAAGAAAGAAATTGAAATGTCTAAAGTAGATTTTGTACTCGCAAAGTTAAAATGGGCGCATTTTTCTACATTCAATAAATCATCACCGTCAAAAAAAGAAAAAAAAAAAAATAATAATAATAAATGAATAAAATAAAAACTGAAATCACTCGCGGATAATCCAATTGCCGATAATCGGGATTTCACTGTATTTTTATTTCTCATCAATCAAAAATGATAGGGATATTAGCAAAGGACACCCATGCGCAAAATTGTTCGGGGGGGGGGGGGAGGGGCTCAGATATTTTCCCCATGGTTTGACAGGATATTTTCCCCATAGAAACCGATTTCAGTACAGATTAGGGTATTAAAGTACTTATTCAAAATAACTTATTCATTAATTGCTGGAAAAGAAATGTTTTTACATTTTTGCAGAGAAAAAAGTACTAAAAGCAAGGAATTTCTGATTTCAAAGGGGGGGGGGATTGATCCCCCACTTCCCCCCATATGGGAGTCCGTGGATATAAGTAACCTGAAAATTTTGTGAAAGTTTTTCTTTTTTAGTTAATCTACAATGATGTTTTTCATGAAAAAACGTAATTTTACACCACCCTCCCTTTTTAAAGGTAAGTTTAAATAAATAAATAAATAAATTTTGAAAATAACACTTGCAACTGGATTTTTCGAATACTTTTAAAACTTCTTTTTTTCAGAATTGTATTGCCTTGAGCTGAATCAAAATAATAATTCACGCGACAGGAATCTCACAAAAATGAAATAATCAACGTGTCAAAGCTTTTTGTTTGGAATAAAATAATTCTTAAGAACGAGAGTAAAAATATGCGCAGTAATTAGAGACAAACGAGGAAGTTCTTGCACTCATGCCAATCATCCAAGCTTGAATATCTAAAAAGGAGGAAAACTTCTGAGAAAAGGACATACACAAAAGTAAACTGCATTGACTTGGGCGTTTCTTCGAAAACGGAAATCTTTTTCTTTCGAGCGTAATTTGAAGTTGGTGATGTCGAAAAGTCTTCTGGTAATGCATTTAGTTGAGCTTTGAGCTTTATATTAAATAAAATGTAGGAAAAGCAATCAGGAGCGGATACAAACTACCATTTTACAGATAGTTTGTACAACCTTTTTTTTTTGGGGGGGGGGGGGGCGGAATTATGGAGAATGCCCCCCCCCTCTTCTACTAACGAACCTACGGTTTTGGGTGCGAACAATTTCTGAAACTGCTTGGGTGTCAATAAAAAGCACCAAATCGGCGAGAAATCACGCACCTAATAGGACAAAAACGGAACGAATTAATTTCATAAGGAATGAAAATAATATTTTAAATATTTACTTTAAAAAATTAATGAATTGAAAATACTACTGAAGTTGTTTAGATTATACACTATACGGCCAAAAATATTGGGACACTTACAAAAATTCACATTTCTATAGATTAAAAAGGTTTTTTCTAGCTGGTCATTTTCCAGTGAAAATTGAACCTACTATTCATTTAGGGGACCAGCAACAAATTGAGAAAACAAAAAAAAAAAAAAAAAAGATTTTTGATCATCCTTCATTGTAAATAGCTGGGAATAAGCTGAAAATTTCAGAAATAAGTTAACGAACTATGTAGAATTTATTTTTATATTTTCGTGAAAGTATCTCCTATACCAGTGTTGCCAGATTGGGGGAAATTTCCCCATTTTGGGGAAATCTGGTGCTCTCTGGGGAAACTTTGGGGAAATGGGTTTTGAGGGGAATTCTTTGGGGAAACATTTTTTTCTTGGGGAAAAGCTGGGGATAAAAAACCTCGGGGAAAAAATAATTTTTTTCGTATTTAAGAGCCAATGTCTGTAAGAATCAGGCAGTTACGGCATTTGTGAGTGTTGACATTTTTAATTTTTCTTATTTTCACATATGTTGTTTCTTATCATGAATGTAATGTTTGTGCAAAATATGAGCTTTGTCTGCCTTACCGTTTTTGGGAAATTGAATTTTTAAATTTAGGGGGCATGGCACATTTTTGCGTGTTTTTCAAATTTGCAAATTTTAAAGTTCTTGTTGCTTTAAACGCCCCTATAATGACATGGATTTTTAAATTCTATACTGTTATATGGTCTTCATAGATGCTATTACAGCTGTCAAATCGGTGTCACTACAAGGGCGACGGCCACAAACTCTGTTTAAAAATGACCGAAAATGAATTTTTTTACTACATTCAATGCCAATTTTCCCAAAGCGCCTTCATGATGACACCAACGTTTTTACATAAATTCCTAGCTATACTTGCATACATCAAAAATATGTAATAAAATTGGTATCACTGTAAGGGCGCCAGAAGATATTGGAACTTTTAAGTGATCAATTTCACAAAAATGCAAATGTTTAAAATCTAACTACTACTCTCGCCCTCATAGCAGAGATCTAAAACTAATTAAGTTTGATAACCAACATGTTCATCTAACATATGAAATAAAAAAATCGGTGTCACTCCTATTACTTTTGGAAATATAATCATTCGAAATTAGTATGTTATGGAGTTATTTAAAAAAAGACTTTTCTAATTCGAATGGCTTTTTGCACGGTTTGTTTTAAACTTTAATATAAAATTACAGTAGTGACACCTAAAATAATATGTTTCTAATGCTTTTTATTAAAAAAAAAAAGCTTTATAAAAAGCATTAGAAACACAGTAAATCGATATAGTTACAGATGGACGTATTGTGTAATATGCATTATGGCTAAAATAGTCTTACTGATATTCATATTTTTCCAACCGTACTAATTTTTTATCTGTTATTTATATTAAAAATGCAACTATTTATAACATTATGTCTTAATTAGTGATGAACATAATGTATTATATAGCGAGCATTGAGAATCTGAAACATAATTTGAGGATGACGCGAACTAAAAAACAAAGAAAACATAAAAAATAAAATCACCCAGTTTTAGAAAGACGGTCATCTCTTATTGATATCTGGTAATTTTGTAGCACTAAAGCTTGGGAAAACATGGTATCCCGGAGAAATAGTAGAAGTTGACCATTTGCTAATCTGAATACAACTAACCCCCTCATAGCAGAGATCTGAAACTAATTAAGTTTGTTAACCAACACGTTTGTCTAACATTTGAACTAATAAAATTAGTGTCACTCCTACTACTTTTGGAAATATAATCATTCGAAGTTAGTATGTTGTGGTGCACTTTTTTCATTTATTATTATTATTTTTAACTTATTTTATTTGTTTATTTATGTATTTTGTTAATTTAATCTTATCACACCCAGATAGTGTTTTGACCATATTTATTTTTAATTTATTACAAAGAAGCAACGTTTAACATAAACAGCTTTGGGCAGTAAGAGCGTCATTATGTTGAACAGAAAATGCTCGTTTTGATATAGACAGGTGGATCTATTGTGCATAATATGTTTAGATTATCATACCAATACTCGCCTTTTTTTCGAGTCAAATAAATTTATTTATTCCAATCCTTCTTGCCATGCATTTGACCTTTACTTGCAAATGGTCAACTTCTACTATTTCTCCGGGATACCATGTTTTCTCAAGCTTTAGTGCTACAAAGTTACCAGATATCAATAAGAAATGACCGTCTTTCTGAAACTGGGTGATTTGATTTGTTATGTTTTCTTTGTTTTTTAGTCCACGTCATCCTCAAATTATGTTTCAGATTTTGAATGCTCGCTATATAATACACTATGTTCATCACTATTTAAGACATTATGTTATAAATAGTGGCATTTTTAATATAAATAACAGATAAAAAATTAGTATGGTTGGAAAAATATGAATATTAGTACGACTATTTTAGCCATAATGCACATTACACAATACATCCATCTGTACCTATATCGATTTACTGTGTTTCTAATGCTTTTTATAAAGCTTTTTTTTTAAATAAAAAGCATTAGAAACATATTATTTTAGGTGTCACTACTGCAATTTTATATTAAAGTTTAAAAAAACAAACCGTGCAAAAAAAGCTATTCGAATTAGAAAAGTCTTTTTTAAAATAACTCCATAACATACTAATTTCGAATGATTATATTTCCGAAAGTAATAGGAGTGACACCGATTTTTTTATTTCATATGTTAGACGAACATGTTGGTTATCAAACTTAATTAGTTTCAGATCTCTGCTATGAGGGCGAGAGTAGATTTAGATTTAGTAGTTAGATTTTAAACATTTGCTTTTTTGTGAAATTTATCACATAAAACTTCCAATATCTTCTGGCGCCCTTATAGTGACACCAATTTTATTACATATTTTTAGCCTACTTTCCCAGTAAAAATCAGAGAAAGAAGAAAAAAGCATGAAAGAAGGCTTAATGCATCTTAAAAATATCCCGAAAAACAAAAAAAAAGTCAAAAATAAATAAAATAGTTAGATAAATATTGAAAAATTAAAAATTGGAAAGTAGGGTATTGAGATGGGGAAAAATGTCTGTCGGTCTGTCTGTCGGTCTGTCTGTCTGTCCCCCCCTAATAACTTTTGAATGAATAGCCCGATTCGAACAAATTTTTTTTTGTTAGAAAGATCTCCGCGAGGACATCTCATTCCCATAATTCATTTTTTGATTTGATCAATTTTTCGTTCAATTTTGAACAGTTCAAAAAAACTTAACATTAGCGCCTACGGGGAAATTCAAATCAAAAATAAATCTTGAAGTTAGAAGTGAAGTGACTTCAAACAAACTTTGTAGGGAAAAACTTTTGATAAAAAACATGTATCGAAAATATCTTTTTGATTTGAACAAGTTTTCGTTCAGATTTGAAAAGTTCAAATCTCTTAACATTAGCGCCTAAGGGGAAACTGACAGTCAATATAGATTCCGAACTTAAAGGCGGATTTACTTCAAACAAACTTTGTTGGAAATAGCTCTTGACGACCTACTCCCGACTCCGACTCCGAGAATTTAGGGGCTCCTGACACCGACTCTGACTCCTGTTCCCGACAATTAATCGGACTCCGACTCCCCGACTTCGACTCTGACTTCGTAGCTTTGGCAAACATTTATACACGGAGGACAAATGACTGACTCCGATTCTTGGATATTCGACTCCGACTCTTTTATCCCAAAATGAGATTGACTCCGACTCCGACTCCGCTGCTGTGGTTTTAACTGTGAAATAATATTGTTGATATGATTTGTTTTTATTTTCACGCTAAAGTTTTAATTTAGGTATTTAGTTTTCGGTGAATAAACTCGAAAAATATGCGTAGACGATTTTTTTTTTTTTTGACAATGAAAATTATTTCTTTAAGTTGACATTTTATTGTTTTTTTTTATTTTGGTAAGTGCATTAATTCGTTTAAAAAATTATTTTTGGCAACAGGGGAAAAAGAAACGATTTTTTTTATATGATGTATTTATTTTAATGAACTTATTATTATTATTTTTTCGTTTTGAAAGCTGTTAAAAAAATTTTTTAATGGAAAGAAGTGTATTAGCTGCTTTGTTTAAAAGGTGCTGCTATTTTATTTGTTCGTTTTTTTTTGGAAGAAAAGTAAGGAATATTTTATACCTGGAAATCAGCTTAAAATATTAAAAAAAATATGTTTGAAAAAATTTGCGATTTTAGCTATTTTTGAGAATATTGATCAGGTACTAGAAAGTAGTATGGGTATACGGGAAAGTAGGCTCGTCTAGTTCTACACGGAACTTCTTGTTGATGTATGCAAGTGTAGCTAGGAATTTATGTAAAAACGTCGGTGTAATCATGAAGGCGCTTTGAGGAAATTGGCATTGAATGTAGTAAAAAAATTCCTTTTCGGTCATTTTTAAACGGAGTTTGTGGCCGTCACCCTCGTAGTGACACCGATTTGACAGCTGTTATAGTATGTAAGAAGACCATATAATAGTATAGAATTTAAAAATCCATGTCATTATAGGGGCGCTTAAAGCAACAAGAACTTTAAAATCTGCAAATTTGAAAAACACTCAAAAATGTGCTATGCCCCCTAAATTTAAAAATTTAATTTCCCAAAAACGGTAAGGCAGACAAAGTTCATATTTTGCACAAACACTACATTTATGATAAGGAAAAACATATGTGAAAATAAAGAAAATTAAAAATGTCAACAATCACAACCTGCCTGATCCTTACAGACAATGGCTCTTAAATTCGCGTCAAGAAGTTGTTTGTATCATTTCGCATTATGTGGAATATTATGCTACGGAATTCGCATTAATGCTCTGCGTGAGTAACTAATTTTGATACGTTAATTATGTAAAAATAAGTGATGAAGAACGTTCTTGGATAAATGTATACAAAAATCATAGTTTAAATGTACATGCAGAAGCAGCGTAGTAAATGCGAGTAGAAAAAAGTATTTGGTTATTTCTTATCTTTCAGTCAGGCGCTTGTATTTATGACTAGTGGCACCTGCACGGATTTGCCCGTGCAGGTGCCATTTTACCGGATTTTAGTAGAAAATTAAAAGGTCTTTTGGTTCCCCTGTATACTTACATAATGCATGATGAATATCTCGCCAATTGGCTTGCGGACGTCACGGTTCCACATTATGATAACTTGATAATTTACTCGTCCATTTTATCATAATTTTGCTCGGAAAATGTTCTTAAAATTGGAATAGAAAAGGAACAAAATCGAATTTTCGAAAAATCGCTTAAAGGTGCACACCCCCATGCTACAAACTAATTCTTTGCCAAATTTCATAAAAATCGGCCGAACAGTCTAGGCGCTATGCGCGTCACAGAGATTTTGACAGACAGAGAGAGATCCAGACAGAGGGACTTTCAGTTTTATTATTTGTAAAGAAAGATAAAGATAAAGAAGACAAAAGAAAAAAAAAGCGAAAATGTTAAGAAAAAAAAGTTGGGGAATTTTGTAAGAAAATGTGGTTATTTGGGGAAAAAAATTTTTTTTTCAAGAGACAAAAATATTAGAGGAAGTCGATTCATTTTATGAAAATATTAGTGGAAAAATAATTTTTGAATTTGGGGAATTTTGTTAGAAAACATCGCTTTTTGGGGAAAAGTTGGAAGGGAATTGGGGAAATCTGGATTTGACCATCTGGCAACACTGTCCTATACCCACAGAGATATAAGCATTTCTTTCACAAATGCCAATTTTATTTGACAATTTTCAGCTCATAGCACGCAGAGTTTTCCGTCAAACGTTACTAAACTTCCAGAACATTTGACAGCATAAAAGAAAAGCATTAAAAAAAAATTTGAAGTTGAAAGGTTGAAAATTTAATGAAATATTAACGTTTGAAGTAATTAATTTTTCACTGCGCATGTGCGAAAGATAGCAATTTATAACCTTCATAATCGAAAGTCCAAATTATCCTGCCACTCATAGTAAAACTCCAGCTGGATATTTTAAAAATTTAAACAGTTATCAGCGATCTAATGAGCCAAATTTCAATAATTCTTGGCAAGGCGACGAATGGTGAGGGATCGTTTGCAAATAATCTGTTTTTATCATGAATCACTCTGCTCGATAACAGGAAAGTGTTGCCACTTTGCGAACGACCACTAATGATTCGTCACCTGTCCAAAAATGATTGAAATTCGGTTTATTAGATCGCTGATAACTTTTAAAATTTTAAAATATCGACCTGGAATTTTACTATGAGTTGTAGGATTTACTTGCGCTTTGAATTATGAAGGGTATATATTGCTATCTTTTGAGCATGCGCAGTGAAAATTCATTTGCTTCAAACGTTCATATTTCATCAAATTTTCAATATTTTAGCTTCAAATGTTTTTGGTATGTTTCTCGTGTATAACTGTCAAATGTTTTGAAAGTTGAGTAAACGTTTGTTTGACGGAAAACTCTGCGTGTTATGAGCCAAAAACCTTCAAATAAAATTGGCATTTTCAAAAGAAATGCTTATATCTCCGTGGGTATAAGAGATACTTTCACGAAAATATAAAAATAAATTCTACATAGTTCATTAACTTATTTCAGAAATTTATAACTTTTTCCTAGCTATTTACTATGAAATGATCAAAACCCTTTTTTGTATTCTAAATTTATGTTGGTTCAATCAATGAATAGTAAACTTAATTTTTATTGGAAAATGCCAACTGGAGTATACTTTTTATGTGAAAAAAATTACAGAGCAACTAGTCTCTTATTTCTCGAGAAATCAGTAAAAATGATAAGTTTTGAAGGTGACAAAATACTTTTGTTTGGTTAAATATAGTGTATTTATGAGGTGTTTGAACACAATGTAGATGGATAATATACTGTCGACGGTTTTTAGGAGAGTGGTTGCGATCATGATCCACATCCATATTTCAGATAGATATGTTCTTTGAAAAACATTAAATAAATCAAAAATATTACTACATTTGTTTACGTTTTATTCAAAAATTGTTTGAACACAATGTGGATGCATAATTGTCGATGAGGGGGGGGGTGTTAGGGGGGGGGTTGCTCACGAACCTCATGACATGACCCTCACCCCTGTATCCGCTCCTGATAGCAATTTAGTTTTACAGTATTCAGTGGCGGATTTACCACATCGCAATTGGGCCCCAGACGTCCGGTTTGACCGGAATGGTCTTGGAATTTAGACAAAATCCCGGTGTCCCGGCCGGTTTACTTCACTCAAGGACGTAGCAAAGGGAAGGGGGTCTATGGGGTCCGGACCCCACCCCCCCTCCCCGAAAGACCACTGTCTGCTTTTTGTCAGTTGTTGCACCTCACGTCTACAAAAATGTTTCAAAAGAGAAAATTTTTATGAAACCCGGTATTTTCCCCTTAAATATTCTCATTAATAGGCAATTTTCCCGCGTCCGAGTTAATTCAGAACACGAGAACCTCGTCCTCCATCCGAAAATGAAGAATTTCCGTTTTTTCTTTCAACTTAGCTGGGTTGTGACCTTGAAATTCGACCCCTTTCCCTTAGTAAACAAGATTGCCATCTAGTACAGTGCAATTAGACATGAACCTCAACATCCAAAATAAAAGTTTCCCGTCAACTCCAAATTGTTGTATACTGTCCACATATTGTTTGGTATAAAGTTTCACCGTTTTCAGCGTCGGGTTTGGGGGGGAGGGGGGGGGGAGAAGTTGGAAAATTAGTAGTTTTTATCAGTTTTTCCGAAATATTTAGAAAACTATGGTGTTTAGCTTTTAGCACGAAAAGTGCAAAACACAAAATAATCTACACTAAATTACGAACAAAATGGTCCTAAACATTATTTTGTTAAGTGAACGGTTCCAGAGCTACGGCGGGTGTAAAAGTAGAAAATTTTCGCATTTTTAAGATTTTTTGGAAAATGCAATTATAACTACTACGTAAACAGAAATAACTAAACATTTTATAATAATTTTATTAAAAATTAATATTGTACAATCGTATTCTAGTCTAAAAGATACAAAAAAGATTTGAGGACAAAACATTCAGAGGTACACTTGAAAAGAAAATTAGCTTTCCAGTCTCTAGCCTCTATTACAAAGTCTATGATAATTAACAACACCACTGTATGTGTGAACCCTAGTGTTTGTGATCCGAAATTTCAGAAATTTCCAAATTTTTTGGGTTGACAACACATTCTAAAACTGAAAAATTATTAAAAAAAAAAAAACTTTAAAAATAATGTTCATCAATGATTTAAATGATTTTTGTATGCATATTTGAAGAGTTTTTACTGGGGAGGGAGAAGGGTCGAGCTTCCTCATAGTTTCAGAAAATTTCACACTGCCTTCAAAAAAATTTACTTGAGTCCACGTGCACTCCTGCCTAATACTCTTTCACATCGGATGGTGTGCACTGTAAGAAAATATGAGAGACTTTAAGAAATACTGTCGAACCCGCTTAAGTGAGTAGCCATTTTGCCACAAAAAAATATTCTAATGTGCGGGATATTCCAAAAACCGAGATAAAAATAACCACATTACATTGGTTTGGTGCATTGAAAATGTATTATATTAAGCTGGATATTATTTTAACCGATATTCTCATAAGCGGGCTCGACTTTATTTTAATTCGAATTACGTGCATATCCTCCACCCTTGTTCGACGAATCAGGCTTGATAAGGAAGGGGAGCAATCTCCTAGTGGTGTCTGTTTTGGTTCCAGATTCAAATGAATCATCGGTCACCCCTTATTTAGAAAAAGCGTCCTACATCATTGATGAAGATCACCTTCTTCATCGTGTTTTCTGACGTTTCCCAGCTACCTTCAGACAGATTTGCGAGCAATACATAAATTCCGTAATTGCTCATTATAGGCCAGCAACTTGTTTTTGATGAATGCGAGCAAGGAACCACGAAAGATGAAGAATAATTATGTAGATCACGTTCTACTACTAACATTGAAGTCAAAGTTGAAGACTCAATCGGGTGACGATGACTTATTTAGTTTTAATAGCGATCGATAAAGCTAAGAATGGAGTTGAAGCTTGTGTGATCGGTGATGACATGGACCACACACCATTAGAAAACAAATTGAAAATGGTGGTACCAAAGAAAGGCAGTCAGCAGGAGAAGGTGTGCACTGTTTCGGACATTCAGCGAAATATTGGAGATATAAAGGGTGTACTCTTTGCAATATAACCCTTCACAGGATGTTACAATGTACCATCTTTCTACAAGAAGGGAAACATTTCACCGTACAGGAAAGTGTAAGCCAACAACGCTCTTCGTACGAAGCTTCTAAATCTTTAACGATTCCAAAGCTCATAGGCGGATTTAGGACTGAGTTCTTGGGGGGGGGGGGGGGGGGGGGGGCAGGATTTTTTTTTCCTTTTTGTGAGCAGCATTTTAATTTGCCCCCCTCCCCCATGTTTTAGTTTGTCTCCGGTGATGCATAAGGCCATGCTTTACCTTTTTCGTGTGTGTTTTTCATTAATGGTGTGTTTTCATGCTGTCCTTTTTTAATTGACCTTAAGAGAGGTGACTGGTATCAAGAGAGCGACGCAGGGCCCCCTTTTAAGTGGAATATAGAATATCTTCAATTTTAGCGGGTCTGGGGGTTTCTCCCCCGGAGGAAATTTTGTAAAATGGATACAAAATTCTGCATTTTGAAGCCTTATAAGGGTTAATTGGACAGACAAAAATCTCGGGGGGAAAATAGACAAATAATTTTTTTTTTAAAGTTTCATGATTTAAATGTGCTTTGTGATGTAAGTTAATATTTTAAAAGAAATGCTGTACAGATTTAGAAAATATGTAACATGAGAGTAACATACTACTTATTAGAACAGTTCATAATTTATACACTTGATAAGAAATAAAATAGAAGCACACTTTGCTTAGGAGTTTCAAAGACTTGTCTAATTATTTTCAAGGTTTGGTTTGTTAGATTGGGTGTTTTGGCACAAGAGCCCTAGTAGGCTATACTTCGCCAATTCTTTTCAAGAATTTTAGAAGATTTAATAATTTAAGGCTCCTCATTTGCACTTTCCAGTCTCTGAAATTGAGTACTAGATTATACAGTTGTACAGTATTATTCAAACTTTATATATAAAAAAAAAAACAGCTATTTTAAGTTTAAAAGAAAAAATAAACAAAAGAATTCTCTCATTACAACAACCTTTTTTTAAATTATAAGAAGTGCAGAAAACGAAAAGAAATAGAAGTAGTGTATAATTTTTTCTGGGCTAAACAGATTAACAATATGCAGTAGAAGCAAGATAAAAGCAATCAATACAGTAGAATTTCCAAAATACTGCATTTGGGATTAAATAAATAGCAAGATATGAAACATGTGAGTCACAAAAATTTATTTCAAGTAATATGTTACAAATGAAAAAACCATGATTTTTACACTTTTGATGCAAGATGTAGCAAGGAGCTGAATTTGACATATTTTGGCATTCATCCCCCTAGCATTTGTTAGAAATTTTAAAATTTGAGGTTTGTAGCCACACGTTTCCAAATATTCAAGGTTTTCAAGCACTTGAAAATAAAATTAGTTTTTTCGAGCACTTACCATTTTTCAAGGAACAAATCATGCAATTTTTTTGCGAGTTACGGACTTACTTCAAAGCAGTAGCCCGAAGCTATAGCTTGTTTATCTTATAGGCAAATCCGGCCCTATATGTAATTCACTCTTACCTGCAGACTTTTGTAATTTTTACGAAAATTCGTCAGTTTTTACGGTTAAAATATTTTTACAATTTTACCAATAAAAACGTGTGAATTCCAGAAGGTTCCTCAAAATCTTTCGTCTGTAACAACACAAAATATCTAATTTTTGAAATCACGCAAATTGAAAATAAACATTCTGAAAAGAAAGAAAACAAATCATAACAAGTAGATCATTCTATCAGCGCAAATGGGGAGGGGGTTTCCCTTTGTTTTAGGTTCTAATTCAAAAATAATCATCAATTATTATAAGTGTTGCAGCTGAATGCATAGCTCGTTTAGCCTATATTTTCATTTATATACTTACCCAAATGGTTTTCAGTTCAAAATAGTGAATATAGGCATATTTTCAGCACCCTAGTGAAAGCTTTACTATTTGTATTTAATGTTTTTTTTTTTCTTTTCTCCCTCCTATTCTCTTCATTTTCATTGAACTATTCGAAAAAGAAAAAAATAATGATTTTTTTGTTTTAAGATTTTGGAAGATGTGTTGTTACTATTTTAAGTTCTCCCAAAACTGGGGGGGAATGCCCCCTATGCCCCCCCTTCTATAAATCCACCCATGCCCTTCTGAACTAGTCAAAGAAGAAAAAAAATAATGATTTTTTTTTTTTTAAATTTGAAAATGTGTTGTTACTACAAAAAGTCCTCCCAAAACTGGGGGGGGGGGGCATTGCCCCCCTCTGCCCCCCCATAAATTCGCCCATGCCAAAGCTGACCCCAGTGCGGTGGCTGACGCAGGAAAGTATTTCTTTCTTGCGATGTTTGGAGCAAAGAATACTGAAGATCTAGATAGCTTTCGCTACCAGTGGTACTTGCAGGCTATTGCAATAAAGCAGCCCATACATTCATTGTTCACACCCACACACACAAGTTGGCTTACCCTCCCATGAGTGTCTGAATAAAGAGAGTCCACTGCACTCAAAAACCAATAAACCCCTTTTTCACATTGAACAGGAAAATCGTGTAAGAGGAAAAAAAGAAATGAAAACGGAAAACAAAAAACGCGGAAAAAATTTCCCGCGGTTTCAGTTAAAGAAAACTCTTTATCTCCGACGTCATCAATACAATAACCGGTTAACCGGTTGATATAGTTAAATTTGCTAAGACCGGTCGACCATGGGAAGAAAACTGATGAAGGCATCCAACGGACACTCACCGTGGCTTGTGCTTCATCTAATCATCAACCGGTGCAACCGGTGGCTATACAGGTTATTTTCTAAACTGTAACCGGTAAATTTGTTTTTCTGCTTATTTTCTTTTTCAAGCGAGCGAAGCGGTGTATGCTATTTGTTTCCTTCTTTCTCGTTGGGTGTTGAGAATTCTTGAACGCTCTGCTGCGTTCAAATCATGAATGTGTGGAGCATTGAACTTTCTAAATTTTTATCTTCTTGGTCAAAGAGTTTTGATTCTGTGATAAGTTTCTGCTGCATCTTATAGTGTAATAAGTAGTTACCTTAATCGTAAGTCAGTTGTCCGCTCAAAGTTCTAAAATTATTTTTTTCCTCCGACAAAACATTGTTTACTTTCATTAGCACTTTACATTGTTGAATGTCTCAAAACAATTTCGTTGTTCTAATTTGTTGTAATATTATTTTAAGTAATCTATTTGGTATAATACAGCTTTAATTTGATCCCTGATTTTCTGATGTAGACAAATAATTCTTTTTGCTCATCTGATTCGTAGAAACTTAGTGTGCATGCTGAATTGAGTTTGATGTTTTTGCAGTAACTGATGGCAGAAACAGTACCAAATGTAACAGAGGACCCAGTTGTGCTGAAAGAAAGCAATTCCAGTGAATCGTCAGATTCAATTATAAATGAAGATGTTTCAGTTGATGGGAAAAATGTGAAGCAGATAAAATGTCAGAGGTGTCCATCAACAATATTAGTACCAGGCACAGCAACTTTAGTAGAAAATGAGGTAAAGAGAAGTGAATTATTTAAAAATTATCTCAGTTTTATCATAATTATGAAACTATCAAAACCAGATATGTGTTTAAACATAAATAATTATTTTATGGGTTTTTTGTGTGTACTAAGATGAAACTCAGGGGTGCTTACCTGGAGAGGGGGGGGGGAGACATGACACAGACTGCACCATTAAAGTTTTTAAGGGTTTTTAAAAGTTTCTTGGAGGGGAGTGAGGAGGGAGCACCCCTGTGTGAAAAGTATGAAAGTGCTACTGATTTTCTATCAGTACAGTAACCCCTCATTATACTGTGCTTTTCAGGGGACAAAGAAAAAGCTTGATTTAACCAAGGTTATTAAAACTAGTCATCCATCCAACATACAAGTAAATTAATATTAGTTCTTTTTTAACACGATTTTCAAATGGTTTTGATGAAGTTTGAAGTTCGCGAATGTACCATCACTGTTAATTCACACTAAATTTTCTGTTCATTCAATTAAAAAAGGCAACATTTTTTGCTTCAGGAATCATATATTTTTAAGCAACAAAATTTTGTTCATTTCCGGTTTAAATAATTGCATTTAATTATTTAATTGTATGAATGGTCAAATTTGGCACAAAAAATCTTTTTTTCATTTAATATTAATGTACTAAATGACATCTGACATGCCTTATTTTGTTCCTTTATTTCATCGTGAAAGTGATTTTTTTTTTGTATTATATAACACTGGAAATTTTTCAAATATCACACTGGAAATATACTGAAATTTGGGACCACCAGATCAGTCAACATCCCATAAGATAATAGGGAAAATTGGGGCTCGTTAGGCCAGCCTTGATAGCACTAAAACACAAATTTTAACGGATTTTCTGTTCCTCAACGTACTTTGGGTGTTTCTTATAGATTTCAAGGTGCTGAAACAGAACATGTTAGCAAAAATTTTCTATCACCCTCCAATTTTGAGAAATTTCATTAATAAGTTTTGGATTATATATGCTATTTTTTAGCCGCTAAAAGTTTTCTATATTTTTCTTTTAGATACATTTGATCCGCAGACACATATTTTTTTACTTATTACAGCAATAGAACATGCAACAAGAGAGTAGAAACCGAATTCACTTTGATAAGTTTTATATATGCGACCTTGAGCAGGTGGCGCTATAGGCGTTCCATATCATTTCGATTTTGTGGGGAAATGCTCTACTATCGGTTCCCATAGCTTATTCTTGCACAATGAAAGAATACTAAAAAAATATGAAGCTATATTGATTCATGAAATTGACTACTCACATCATAACTGGAGCCTATGGGCGGTTTTTTTTTTAAAGTAATTGCCGTTCTCATCGGTATGCAACTTGATTTTACAATATGCTCCTATTTTATGTGTGAGTGCAACAATGGGACAATACATGAACAATATATCAAAAAAGAAATGATCAGAGCTCAAACAATATATTGCAGGTGAAAAAAAAAATGCAAAACATTCCTCTAACTGATTAAAAAATATATTCCCCCAACTTTACACATAAAGTTGGAATTGATGAAGAATTTTGTTAAATCAATGGATAAAAAGGTTGTGGATTTCATTATTTGTAACGACAGTTCCCATCACTCATTTATGCAAAAATTAAGGAAGGTATGCTCACTGAACTACAGATAAGAAAACCTATGAAGGCAGTGGCGGATCACTGCATAGGCACATGAGGCGATAGCTGGGGCCTCCAGCAAAGCAGGGGGCCTCGGAGCGTCAAGTGTCACATCCTCAAAATTATGATTTTCCATGATAAATCCTCAAAACTCATGGAAATCGATAGATAATCATGGATTTTAGACACGGGAGAATTGCTTCCAATAGAGCTAGGGCTCCCTGAGTCTTAAGGGGCCCCAGGCCTCGGGTGCCTTTGTTTAGATTTTCTCAGGAATTTGAATTTTCCTCATTCTTCCCAGAATTTTAGTACAAAATTGTATATTTTTAAATACTCCACAAAACTATCTAGTACTTTCCGATAAAATGCATAGTTAGTCTTGCTAGAATAATTTTTACCATTCCAAGTAGTTTTTTGGCCGAGTACTCCATACACTCGGCCACTTACTTCTCGGCTGAGTAAAGAGTATGCATCTTGTTTAAAAAAAAAACTATTGATCATGAAGATATTTGCTTTAATTGGAATAGCCAAGGACAGGCCCGGATTTGCGTACCTGCAGATCCCGCAGTGCGGGGGGCCCACGTCCATAAGGGGCCCAACCAGGGTTGGCAAGTTTCTGCCGAGGCGGTTAAAACCACTGGTAGAAACCGGTTAAAACCGGCATGGCAATAACCACTTTCTGCCACATTTGCGGCAGAAACTGGCAAAAACTCACAAAATGAAAAAAAATTTAAATATTGACATGCAATATGATGTGCATGGAAAAAATAATTATTAACCAAAGCACAATTTAATTACGATATTACCACAATTTAAAATCAAATGTTACATTGCTTGGACACTGCAGTTGCTTAATAGAAAAGGTGGTTTCTAAAATCTAAATAGTTTCTCAATCTAATATGTACAAATGAGAAATTTTGGAATATTCCTGCAACAGAAGAGCTAGCAGGCAATGCATGAAGGAACCAACAATGTTCGTGAATCTTTCATCTATTGTATTTTTTTTTTTAAACTGTTCCAGCATGTAGTAACTGGGGTAGTGGGAGAACTTCTATAGGGAAAATAAGTTTCAAGAAATAGGGCCAATTTGTTTTGCAAAGCTGTGACATTAGGTACAAAATCTATGTTAATATTGGCAAGTAAAACTCTGGCACTTTCTTGAAGCACGTGATAATTTGGATCACAAACAATTTAGATGAAACATATAAGTGAGCAAATTAAAACCAGAAATGCCTTTTAATTCTGTATGTCACTCCCCTTTCCTGAGCACCTATATGATTTTTCATCTTTTGTTAGATTAATCCAAACATTACGAGCATCTGCAATCAAAAAGTTCCCTTCTCGAACTAAATCAAGGGCATTAGCATAGGATTTTATTTTTTCAAATGATGAAATGAAGTTTAATTTTTTAGTTTACTTAAACGAATATCATTTAGCAATCACTTAAGTAATTAAAGATGCTTTTAAGTTTTTGCCAGTTTCTGCCTGTTTTTACCGGTTATAACCAGTTTCTGCCACTGGCACGGCAAAAACTAGTTTCTGCCGGCAGAAAGCAAACCCTGGGCCCAACGGCCCAAGAAATTGAAGGAAAAATTAAAAAAAAAAAAAAACTAGCACTAAGGCTTATTAACGTTACAAATATACACTGCTGACCTCAAAGGAGGGGCCCTACAGATTTTGATGCAGGTGGGTTGTTTTTGTAATGTGGGGACCCCAGGACTGTGGGAGGTTGGTTCACTTCATAAAGTTCTGTCAAAATATTGATATGAAAAAAGTTAATGAATTGAAAATTGTATGGGATGATGAGAAATATTTAATGTAACTCATGGTAGAAAATAAAACTACTAATTGAATATTATGATGAGATAAAAAAAAGAAGAAAATTACAGAACCAGACCAATGTGCACTGACTCCCCCTATACACTTGTGCAGTCAAAATTCTTCTGAAAGCCAAAGTTTTTTTAAAGTATAAGTTGTAATTCCCTTTAAAGGGCTAGTTTTTATTTATTTATTTTTTTCTGTGCAGGCTGTTCAAGCATTTTGGTAAAGAAAGAGATGTGTTAAACAGTTGCCAAATGTCGATTCCGTTACGTTTTGTAGAGTCCGTAACCAAATTTAGAAAATTAATAAAAAATACCGAATTTAAATAATCATGAAACTTATTTTAGAATATTGTAACACCATAGTGGAAATTAGAAAATATTCAATTTAGTGATATAAAATATATAAATAAAAAATTTAACAAAACTTTTTTTCTAATTATTGTTACGGATTCTACAATCACCATTTTCACAACTTATAATTTTTTAACGAATGCACTTTTTGATTAAAATGATTATCTGTATTAGAGATAATCCTTTACTTTATTTGTCCCAAGCACCAGTTTTGGCTTGAAATTCAGTTCAAGTCACTATTGAAGAAAAATTCAATGTAGAGTCCGTAACGATAAAAGTTGTATTTTTGATGTTTTGATTGCGATTGCATGGAGTAAAATATCTGGAGGAGAGCCGTCTAGTAACATAGATTCACCAGAAATTACGTAAACTCCTTCTTAAAGACTAAAATTCTGAAATTTTTACAAAGTAAATCAGGAAAGAATTCCTCTCCTAAATGTTCCAAAGATAGCCTATAATTGTGTTTTTCACGAGTTCCACAGCGAAAAACTTTCAGAGAGAGCCCCTGGACCTTCTCCATTGCATTTTTAAACTTTAATATGAAGTAAATAAAGAAAAAAATACGACATTCATGTCCTGTGGAGTGTGCTTTTTCGATACATATAAAAAATTTAACCTTTTAACAAGTTTTGTTACGGACACCCCATGTCACAAATACCGTAAAATGCCTCCAAAACTGAAAACAGATTAAATTGTGATCTGTAATGGAATGGAAAGGCTTGGAAGAAATAGTTTTGTTCTGCAATCTTTTTTTTTTCATCTGAGAGTTATTACTTTCACATTAAATCAACCATATAAATTTAACTTCATTCCCAGACTAAGGGTGCTGTAGTTCCCCCCCCCCCCACACGTGAGGTCAGAAATAACCCTAGACAAAACTCAATAGTTTTGCAAATTTAAGTGTGAATTATATTTAAATAAATATATGCACTATATATGGTGGCGTATTAATGTTAGGTGGGGGGGAGGGGGGCTATAGGAACAGTAGCTCCTTCTCCCATTTGCTCAAAACGTACAACAGATCACAATAGGATTTGAAATGGCATGGAAAGTCTTAGAGGAAAACTTTGTCCTGATGTGGAAACTTTTTAAACTGAAGTTATTAGTTTCAAATTAAGTCATATATTTGATTACGTTCTGGGGTGCAAGACAGATGTTCTTGTTAGGTGGTCAGCCTAATGCGGAACCCCTAATGTTCGGATCGGACTAAATTGGACAAATAGAGAATAAAATTTTATTTTTGCTTGTCAATTTCAAACTACTTCTGGTGTGAAACTTCTCTTCCCTATCTATTTTTATCATAGCCTAAATAAGATTTAAAATATGTTGTTAAGACTGAGAAGAGCTCCCGAATGCCCTGCGCCTAATGTTATCATTAAAAAAGCTTAATATTGCTTTTCTAGCTTTACTGTCGAAAATTTGTAGGGAATGTCTTTAAACACTCTCTATTCCCTTAACATGACTAAAAAAAGATTCATTTTTAGGCTTTCCAGCTTGAAACATTTCTTTGAGAGGCCACCCATTCCATCCAAATATAACCTAAAATTGTATTTTCAAAACTTTAGTGTAAAAAAATTTCAGAAAACAGCCTCTGAACCCCAAAGCATATTCTAGCATCATCCAAGAGAGCCAAAAATACGTTTTAATCTTCTGGAGAAGATCTCCAAACACTCTTTCTAATATTACTATAAAAGATTGAATAAATTGTGTTTTAAAATTTCAATTTCCAAATTTAGCAGAAGAAGATGCCTAAATTCTTCCCTACATGCCTAAGATCTTTAAACGCAGCCAAAAATTGCACCTCTAAGACTTCAACTTTGATAAATTTCCGGAGGGTCCCCCCGAGGACCTCCCCCCTAGTATCAGCAGAGATAGCTGTAAATTTTGTTTTAGAAAATTCTGTTGGGGAATACCCGAACATTTCTTCTTCACATACAACCTAAAAATGACTTTGAAAGAGATTTCAAGAGGGGAGGAGGTAAAGATAGAATCAAGAGGAGGCCAGGGTCCTCTTTCCCCTATCTTTCACAAACGTAAACTGTAAGTCACATTTTTAGTACTTCAATTTTGAACAAATTCCAGAATAAAGACCTGACTTCACTTTTGTGACGTAAGGACATCCCCCTAACGTTGACGAAGAAGACGTACAGTTGAGTTTTTTTTAACTTTAAGGTCAAAAAATTGCTAGAGACAGCCCATTACCTTTTCCCATTTTCCAAATGAAACACCCTAAAATACAGCCTTTTGAAGACTTAGATGTTAAAATATTTTCATAGAGAGCCTCCAAAACTTTCCGTTTCCTAAACGTAACCAAACATTGACTAAAAGTGCGTTGTTCAGACTTCACTGACAAAACCTTTCCAGAGGGCCTCTGAACGAATTTCCTTAACGTCACCAGTTGTAGCCTAAATTTACGTGTTCAATGTTGAAAAATATCCGGAGGAGAGCCGTCTAGTAACATAGATTCACCAGAAATTACGTAAACTCCTTCTTAAAGACTAAAATTCTGAAATTTTTACCAAGTAAATCAGGAAAGAATTCCTCTCCTAAATGTTCCAAAGATAGCCTATAATTGTGTTTTTCCCCCGAGTTCCACAGCGAAAAACTTTCAGAGAGAGCCCCTGGACCTTCTCCATTGCATTTTTAAACTTTTATTTGCAAATTTCTGGAAAGAGCGTTCGATTCTCTAAGGCCTAATATCGCTAATTGACTATAGCTAGGAAAAATACTCGGGAAGGAACCTCAACCCTGTCTCACCTAACTTTACCACCAAAACGTACCAAAAATTGCGTTTTTGACATCAATTTTGTAAATTTCTATGCGAGGGTCCTGACCCCCTTCAAGCATTAGTTTCTTTTCACTGCCTCTCTCTAGCAATAGTTGGGGTAAAATGTTTATCCCAAGCTTTTATCTTCACTTTTTGATCAGGAGCCATACCATCTTTTTAGCATACCTCTTTCTGTTAGGCGAATGTATTTTTATCTACCAATGTTATAATCTTCTCAGCTTTATATGAGGTTTTTGCCTGAGCATGGTTTTAGCTACTCCAGACTCATGAGCATAAAGCTAGAGCGTAGCTGCAATCTCTGGATGCTGTAACTGACTTTTTTGGTGTTTGCTTGCAATTCCGCCTTAGCTCTGGCTATGGCGCGGTAATTTGTAGCTATATATCCAATGTAGATGTATATAGTGTTTTCAGACCTTTAAAATGTTCGCAAAGTATTTATATTTTGCAGATTATATTCTATATGAGTTTAAGTAAAAAACCATATTCAAAGTCCTAAATTTTTCGGGAGAGGGACGAGGGATGGCTTGTAGAGAAATTTTCATTGTTTAAACAGGGGTGTCTGTTCCCTCTAATAGCGATGACTCCCCCCCCCTGCAAATTGAGAGCACCCGCAAAAACAAAAAAAAAAAACTTTGAAACAGTGACTTCCCACTTGGATCGAGGTCGCCCCCCCCCCCCCCTTGTTCGAGTTCTAGATCTGCCACTACTACAGAAAACAATCAATTTTTATTTCAAGAAAAACTTGGAATTTGCAATAAAAAAAGGGGACTTTTAAAAAAAATATTTTTCCTAGTATTTTATATATTACTCCAGTGATGGATCTTATGTGAATTAAATGAAAAACCAATGTAATTAAAGCACAAATTCTGAAGAAAATACAGTATATTGCTATTTCAAGGCTACAATGGAGCCTCTTCCTCAGTGCAAAAAGCTCACCAACACAACCGTAAGTTGCGAGAAAACTGACAACCACATGGAGACTGGTATTTATACTAAAGAGGGCCAACCAATAGGAATTCAGTACACAAGACAACAAACAACCAATCATCAAACGACGTGTCAACCCTGGGCTCAGAGCAAGGGGGAGAGACAACCAATCAGAAGCCAGGAGACAAAAAGAGTGAGAGACCACGAAGAGACTAAAAAATTAATTATAGAAATTGCTTCTAAATATCATGAAAAAAATGGAGTGCTGGAAAAATCATTGACAAGAGAATGAGAATTTTTCCAAATATAGTTAGTTTCTCAGAAATCGAGGTCATAAACCAAAGAACATTTACAAATAATCTTTGCAGATGAAAAATCAAAACAGTGACCAGAAGTCCAGCAAGACTGAGCGATGGAAGAACAAGCAAGTTCTTTATGTTTAACATAATTTCTGATCTTTAATGTTTCACAGCCTGGGCTTGAAACTGCCACCCTTACCTGTCTTCCTTCAAGTTTTCGTATTGAGTTTCAACAATAGCATATATGAAAATTAAGTTTCAGGATTATTAAAATTATCAATTGACGATGCTGTCAAAACTTGATTTTACAAGAACATTGGTTGGTAGACACCACTGATTCTTTAATACTTCTTTTAAGGACAAAGAAGGTTCATTTGATCTTTAATATCATTTCTAAATCTGAATGGAGGATTACTTTTTTTTTTTTAATGTCGAAATATGCCAAATGGTGTTTCCACACTTGCAACTGAAAAATGAGAAAAATAAATAAATAAATAAATAAACAGCATCTTTTTATGAAAATTCTTTATTTTTTATTTCTTTAAATTTTTAATGTTACAATCTTTCCTTTTTAACCTATTCTCATTTTATCAGCAAACCGCCATCTATCCTCATTCCCGTAACAAATTGACTTCACTATGTGAAAGAGGAATGGGAATACTCCCATACTTGTTTGGATTCTGCTATTGGTACGAGATTCCTGTACCTGTTGTTTTCACATATCTAGAATACTGGATTATGTATAACGATAAATATTCACAATACAGTGTATTAACAAAATGCTCATATAAGTCAAATCAACATTCCAGTTGAGTTGACTTGAGCTGTCTTAAAACTAATAGTTATAAATGTAAAGTTTACACAATCTGTGTCATATTGAATCATTTTCAATTTTTCTATTTGCAATTTCCATTGTAGTGCTATATCAGAGTCTTTTCTTATTTCAGTTTGTGTTGCCAGATCCACAACTGAAAAGTGAAAATAAAGAAATTCCAGATGAGAACTCTAAGAAATATTGGTGTGTTGACAATATGTATGCATTTGAAAATGTTGGTTTTAGTAAAAATGTTGATGGGGTTAAATATTTGATTTGCGCCGATTGCGAAATAGGTCCAATCGGTTGGCATGATTCCAACACCAAGTTATCCTATGTATCTCTGAGTAAAGTTAGTTACTGCTGATTTTTGTGATTAAATGGAATGAATACATCTAGTATGTACGATGATATGGAATTGTGAATCAATTTTTATGTTTATAATTATTTTGAATATTATATGTGATTAAATTTATTTTAAATCTTTTGATAGAGGTTTAAATGATTTCAACAAAATGTAGGGATTGGAAACTGCACTGAAAGTATTTGAAGACTGAATGTTACAAAATGAATGTTTCTTGCTTGAATTTTCAGTAAATGTTTTTGAAGATATTTCTAATTGTTGTATTTTCTGGACTAAACACATTTGTTTCAAAGTTGATAAATATAGATCCTATGTGTCAGTTTTGTAATAGACAAGCTGACTTTTTTAAAAAATATAAATGATTTATAAAACTTATTTAGTTCTTCTTCATTGTTTGTTTTTTAGTTGGCTTACCTCATAAGTAATAAATGGCATGCTGCTCCATTGCTTTCTATTTTATTTTTAGTTTTGCTTTTGCTGACTTTTTAAATTTATTTATTTTAGTACTGCTTTTTTCTCAAAAAAATTTTGAAAGTTTGATATTTCAGCCCCATAAATTTCCTTTTGTTTCAAAATATGAAGAACTTGTTATTCATATGTTACATGTAAAATATTGGAGGAAAAAGTACACAGATATGTTCGGATTGAAGAAAGGAGTTGTATTTACAGTTTTACATGATGATATTTACAGACACATGCTGCACGCTGGCCAGTACAGCAAGCAAGAGCAACCACAACACGGCACGAACGTTGCCAAACCACAAAAGCATAACTTTGCAAGAGCGACTTGTTGCCAATTAACTAACTTCGTACAAATGTTAAATTAAACTTACAGTTAAGTAATAAAAAAGATAAAAATACTTTTAAACAGTGTGATGGGCATTAATTTAACACACCCCTTGCCAATGACACGGTTTAAATACTTATACACTTCAATTTGGCAAAAAAAAAAAAAAAAAAAAAACATATAAAAGTATATAACCATAAATTCTACTTTTAAACCACATTGATTACATCATCATTCACTAGTTATGCAGTATGATATGAATTGACAATTTCACTTCATAAACATTCTTTAAATAATTTAACTTCAGTAAACAAAATAACTTCTTGCATTTAAATTTGAAAAAAAATAGTTAAAGTTCAAAAAAATGTTCTTTATATATGAAAATTTTTTTAAATAATATTATTCAAATTATATATCGAATGCATACTTAAATCCTTGAAGAATCTTCTTCGACACCTGCTTTGTGAGAAGGTCAGCAAGATTCTCACAAGACGGTATGTGCTCAAACACAATTCTTTTCTCCTTCATCAAGTCTCTCAAAAAGAAATACTTTATGTCGATGTGTTTACTTCTCTCTGAAGTCACATGGTTCTTTGCAGTAAAGATGGCTCCCTGGTTATCGACCAGTACTTTCTAAGGTGAGGACATCAACTCGCTGCATATTTCCCCTAAGAGATTATTTTTCCAGATAGTCTCCTAGGCAGTGTAACACATATCTATGTATTCGGACTATGTTGATGACAAGGCTGTTGTCGGCTGCTTCTTGCTGGACCAAGAGATTGGAGCTCCCGCTAGTAGCATTATATACCCACTGTAGGATTTGCGGTCTGTTCTGTCACCTCCCCAGTCAGCGTTAGAATAGATTAGCAGTGGTTCGCCTGTCTTCGTAAATTTCAGCTTTCTGTCTCTGGTTCCCTTCAAGCACCTTATGATGTGCTTTACATCCCGCCAGGGTTCTTCAGAGTGCCTTTCATTGAACTGGCTCAGATAGGTGGATGAGTAGGCCATATCTGGACGAGTATCACAGGTGAGATATAGTAGGCTTCCAATAGCTTGTCTATATGGAATCTTTTCACTTTCTTCTTCGATTTCTTCCCATTTGTTGGTCGTCTACTTTGTTAAACTTGATACTGGGATCTAGTGGTGTAGCTGCATGCCTTGCTTCAGTCATCTTTTAAGCTTCTAAAATTTCATTTACATATGCAGTCTGATCTAAAGTGTAGGATCCATCTTTTTTGGTTATCTGTCGGATAAAATTTGGTTTGCAGGGCCAAGATCTTTTGCAGCAAACTTTTCTTTAATTTTTCCTTTGAACTTGTTTATTTCTTCTATGCCGCCAATGATTAGGAGGTCATGGACATAGACTCCAATTGTGATGTTTCTCTGTCATGTGATGTCAAAAATAGATACAAGGGTCTGCTTTAGCTTTTATTAATCCATAATCGATTAGGAAGTCATTCAAACAAGAATTCCACGCTCTTACTGATTGCCGAAGAGCAGGTTACTCTTCGGCAATCTCTTTTTCAGGTAGCAGACAAGGTGCTCTTTACCTTTTTCAATGCATCCATCAGGCTGTGCCATATATAGGTCCTCTTCCAAAACACCATTGAGATAGGCAGCTGTTATATCCATTTGGTGGACTTCATGATCCTTTTCGGCAGCTATTGCAAGTAACAGTCGAATGGATTTAAGCTTCATGACAGGTGCAAAGGTGCCTTGGATATCTTGCCAGATACCTGAACATAACCTTTCGCAATTACTCTGGCCTTGGATTTGGCCTGTGTTCCAGATTCGCCCTTTTTCCTGCGAAACAGCCACCTGGATGGTATTATGTTACCCCTGGTGGTCTTGCGGTAAGTTCCCATGTTTGGGCTTAAGTGAGGTTTGCAATTTCTTCATTCATAGCCTCTCTCACATGTCTGCTTCAGGGGATTGCATGGCTTCTTTGACTGTCACTGGGTCTCTCTCATCATGGTGTGTCTCTTTGGCATTGTAGAGATAGTAGTCCGTAAGGTGTTTGGGAAGATTCACAGGCCTTGCACCTGTTCCTCTCTTATTTCCACTGTTCGAACTGCTATTTGGTGCTTCAGTAGTAACATCATCATGTGTGTCATGCACGTCTTCAATATCTCCAAGTGATTCATTTAAATCTTCACACTTGTCATCTGGGATGTCTTCTGTCTGTTGATTCGAGTACGCTTCAGTGCATAAGTCCTGTGATTCTTGATGATTGAAAAGCATCTGATTTTCTAAATTTGAACCATCAACTTCATCAGATGTGTTCATGCAGTCTTCATCTTCAAAATTTTCAATGTTAGGAATAGCTTCTTCTGCAGTATCATCACAATTTTCTACCTTTAAGGGAAAAATACTTTCTTCGAAGGTTACATCTCTGCTTACGAAAAACTGTTTTTTCTTCAAATCATATAACTTGTAGCCTTTGACTCCAGTTGGATAGCCAACGAAAACGCATTCTATTGCCTTTGGGTCGAGTTTGCTTTTGCTTGAATTTGAGCGAGTATAACTCCATGCTCTACATCCAAATACCTTGAGGTAATCTATTTTACTCTCAGAGCTTGACCAAACTTCATCGGGGATCTTGCCATTTATTGCACAGGATGGTCGCTTGTTGTTTAGGTAGGATGCAGTAGCTGCTGCTTCGGCCCAAAATTCATGACCTGCTCCGGATTCAATTAGTAAACATCTTATTGTGTTTATCATAATCTGGTTCAATCTCTCAGATTTGCCGTTCTGCTGTGGTGTTTCCGGCACTGTGAGCTGTCTTTGAATCCCATGCATGGTGAGGTACTTGTGCTTTTATTTATTTATTTTTTTAAAAAGTAGCAAAGTAGGGACTGCATTTCAAAAGTAGCTTGTAGTCGCTTCATTAAAAACAAAATAGTTGTGGTTGTAGTTAACTACGTTTGTAAGAAATTAGTTGTACTTCGCTACAAAAAAAAAAAAAGTTTTTCCAACGTCCGGTAGTGACATTATTTCTATTTTAGAGTTTGTGGACTCAGTTCTTAGACTGTTAAGTGAAAAAAAAAAGTATTCTCCCTTGGAGCAATCAGGCCCAAGACTAGGAATTCTCATAAAATTTTGAAGAATTAGTTCTAAAGAACTTTCTTTCCTTAGTGACAATACCAAAAACTAAAAACTAATTAAAAAACCTAATAAAAATAGATAAATTAATGAAACGAAAATAAATTTAAAAAATGTTTGATAATGTTTGTTTTGATGTGATTGCATTAGTTTTTCAGACTTCTTTTAACAAAGCTGTTTGTTTTCCACACAATTTGGGGGTGTCAAAGAATATATACATAACATAAATGTATCGGGAAATCGCAAAAATCATGCCCACTTGTATGTGAATACATAATGTTTTCAAAAGCAGAGATGGCGGGCTATTGTTCCTTCCCAACCCCCTTAAATGACGAGCCTGAATACTTTTCTTTTTTATTCTTGCTACATTTTACATAAGACAAAATTCAACTAAAATCTCCTTTCAGAAGAAATAAAAGTATTCAGACGTTTAAACTTTACCAGATCAATCTGGTTTTCAACCAGATTTTCATCATTGAACTTCTGCGGTTAAATTCTTTTTAACTGAGAAGGGATAAGTTGTAATGCAGAAATATACGCACTAACTCTAATTTTGACTACTTTTAATTTAGGTATCACTATTTTACACAAGAAATACAAATATTTCCCTAAATGTTTGCCAGATTGATTCAAAGGTAGCAGCTTAAATAGTTAGCTTAACTTTATTTAGCTGCGAAGGGGTTAGATATATTTCTGAAACTTTTGCAGTATCTGTAATTTGAACCTAAATTAAAAGTTAAGATATTTTTTCATTTAATTTTGCTCCAATTAAGGCCTAAAAAACCTCCTATTCAGCACTGCCTTGATAGCAATGTTAACTGCGGTTAATTTTATCAACTAACGTATATTGTTTAAAAAGTTGTCATTGCGTTCCTATTTTCTTAAAGTTCGTTGTAATTGTATGTGTTTCTTTTTTTGTAACTTAAAATATATATATCTCTTGTGATTCGTCAAAACAACGTGTGTATGTTGAATTATAAAATTAATATTTGATTGCAAAACCTTTTAAAGTGTCGAAAATCTATATATATATAAAAATGAATGTTTGTCTGTATGTCATCCATGAACTCAAAAACTACCCGGCAGATTTGGCTGAAACTTTCACCGTTTGCTATTTTTGGTACTGGGAATGTTTATAGACCAGTTCGAAAAAAATCCGATCGATAGTTCCTTTTTTATTCCAATTTAAGTCACAATCCATTGGATAAATACGAATAAAATTATCGGCTGCAGAAATTAATTCGCGTGAAAGATCTCATTGATAAGAAGTTAGCTGTTGCCATTTTTCTTGAGTTTGAACAAATAAATTCTTTCTTTATTGTTTTATGGCTTTTCATGCAGCGGGGGGATTTAAAACTTTTTTCCTATTTGATATTTTTAGCGATTGATTGATCTTGCAAACTGCGTGAGTACAAAATTTGAGTATAGTCACGGCTTCACTTGATACCTGGACCGATTATTATGAAAATGGCTATATATTTGTATTTTTCCCCGGAGAAGGTGCATAATATGCTCATTGAAGCCACTCGCGACCAGGGTGGCACTGCAGAGTAGCAACTTCTTCCCCGTTCAACCGAGTGTCATGAAAATCAGTATAATGATGTATTTTTTTGTTGGCGTTGCAACGCGCGTCGGGTACAGCTAGTATTTTATAAAATGCATATTAGAGAAGTAGCAATTTCTCTTTTTGACTTTCTACAGTCATTATGTTACTCACATTATTACCACACAGTGGCATTCGCATCTGTACATGCCAAAAAATATGGTGAAGCGAGTATCTCGTTCATGGAAAATGACTTTGTATTTCAAACAAATGTTCCTACAAAAGGGACAAACTATTTTATTTTGTTGTTTGTGTATGTTATGGCGGCAGTAAAAACAGGATTTAATGCTAGGATGAAAGTGAGAATGAGCAATATTCAAGTGACAATTGCCAGTGACTTAAATTAGATGCAAATTTAAAATTATTAATGAATGATATTAATGCTAGACATTCAAGTATCAGTATGGTCGTTGGGTAATTTTAAAAGTTTTATTTTTAATTTTAAATTTACTGGTTTACTTTTACATTTCATTTTTATGATCATGATATATTTGGTGGCAAAATGGGTATGAAGATTTTAAAGCATCCACACATTTATTTGCTAGAAGTCCCTCACTGTTTGACAAAACTTGTAATAAACTACCTAAAAATTTCAAGGAAGATTTTCAACACTTTTTAATTTTAAAATTTTGCATTTATCAAAACAATATATATCATTTAATGCTAAAATTCAAAACGAAAGAATGTAAAAAAAATATTGAACTTTTAAAAGAAAAACTATCAGAAATAGACAAAAATAACGACACTAGTTTTATTTTGACTTGATAATACCAAATGAGCTTCAAACGGATACATTTATAAGTTTCAAATTACTGTAAAGTTGAAAAAAATACAAAAGTTTTCAAAAGAAATGCGTAAGAAATTACAAGAATTGCTACCAGAACAACTCAACTTCAGCAGCCTGTAAATAAATAATGTGCAACTATTTTCGTGGGAACAGTGTTTTTTCTGACCTATTATGCATCTAGACCTCTGGAAAACTTTTTTCTTAGTTACCGAATGTGGTAAACGAAACTTGATTTCTAGGCATCTTTCAATGTTCGTCCTGCAATCCAAGAGGGGAAAATTTTATCTGTTTGCATTGCCGCATCCATGTAAATCCGAAACTCATCTGCGTAAAATAAAATAAAGGTGTCAAATCTTAAATTGCGTAGAACAAGGGTCTACTGTATTTCCGTTACTTTATATAAAGAAGCAAAATAATTATACTTTTGTTTTTGCTGTTGTATACTAAAACACTGATTTATACATTTATGAATAGTTGGTGATTTTTACGCAAATGTCACTCAAGAAATGAATCCAGAGATCATCTCTCAGTCCTTAAATATCTTTTATTCTTTACATTGTATGAAAAAGATCAATAATTTTATATACAAACATCTGGAAATGAAATAGTAGTCTTTGTAGAGAGTCATTCTGCTTATTCTGGTGTCATAATGCTCTTGATTATACTTTCAAAGGATCTAAATATAACAGAACTATAAATTAGTAAATAGAATTAATAACAAATATAGTTGAAAAATTATTTTAACCCTCAATTGCATTAAGTTTCAACCAAAGTAATTTTTTAAGTTGGTAAATTTCGTTCATTTTTGTTTGTACTTTCTTAAAAATATGCTTTTGTTTTCCATTTGAAGATCAATATTTTGTTTCACAGCCAGTTAATGCCTTAGATTAGGGTTGGCGAAATTTGTCAGTTATTAAAACTGATAAATGTGGCATGACCTATCTTTCAAATTTGTTTCATGGGAACAAAATGCTTTAAAAGTAATGATTTAGCCAGTATAATTATTATGTAACAGATTAAAGAAAACTACCATAACATTAATTATGCACAAATACACTAAGAGATCAATCAATAAATAACTCAGAGCCTTTTTCATTTGAATACTATATTGTAGATATATTGTAGAGTACACATTGCAAAGTTGCAAAAGTCTCACTATCTAAAAAAAACTTTTTGTTTATGGATTTGTCAAACAGAACACTGTTTATTCGTTATTTTTTTATAAAAGAAAAGAACCTACCATGTCTGCGGTTGGGGCAAACCTAACTTGGCAGCATTGTGAAGGCTACACAGATCCGGATTACACTATTACCATTGCTTGGTTAGGTTTGCCCCAATTATAGCAGGATAATTGCACGATACGTTACACAGATCAACTGTAAATTTTTTTTCCATCAGGATGTTGGCCACCTCTGCTATAAAGCACACAAAATTGACAAGAAAAGCAGTTAAAAAGTTTTAAACTCAAGATAAAATAAGAAAAATATGGCCAAACAAGTGCTCTGTGCTTTTGGACTGACTTACTACTTACACTTGAGCACAACTTTCTTTCATAGTATGCAGCTATGTATGATTTGTCATTCATGCAACATTGGTTTGAGAAAGCAAAACCTCCTTGGACAACCACCTCTAAACAAATGAAATGGCCATGATATTATGAAACTGGCTTCTCAAGATGTAGATGTAGAATTGGCATTAGAGCGGACCTCAAAATAGCAAACTTCAAGCAATATCCTGTCATATCCATCACTGTTAGAGTGTATTGATTTTGTAAGAATATTTTTCATTCTTCTTGCTCAGAATTACTCTAGTTGATACAACTCCACACAGTCCAATTATTGTAAAAAGACATACATTTCTCACATTATTTCACTTGCAGGGTTTGACACTTAAACCACATCTATGGCATTACTTTATTTGCTGCGAAACAAAAGTAAAAATAAAATACCTGCACACTACACAAATGCAGGCATTTCCTTTTTCCTTTTATGTATGTTGAGTATAATCCCTTTCCATCACCTGATTGCTCAAATGATGGGCTTGGTTTTAAAACAATTGATAAAAACCTAAGGTTCTGTAACAAACCTGTAAAACTGTTTTAAAGCAAATTTGCATTTACAACTTTTTTTTTTTATACTTTCCACACGTGTACTAAAATTTAGGACAGTTTAAGATAGTGAAAGCCACACTTCCCATAAGCGTGTTTGAAAATGAATAATAATTAAAGGCTGTGAAAATTATAGAATAAAAAAATATACATAAATATAAGTACACTGATTAAATAATCACACAATTATGAAAACTTCATAACTTGTTTGAACAGATTTAATTTGGTTTAGTGGATAAAATTAGAGCAAAAAAATGTTTATTTGATTGTTTTAGTTTCATACTGTTATTATGAGTCTGAATCCTTGTTCATTCATTTTTTAATTTAGAGCAAATTCATAGTGTTATGAAATACCGCATAGCTTAGTAAAGGAAAAATAACTTATTTTTAAATACAATAAGTTTTCATAGTTGTCCAACACAAAAGTTATTGAAATAAATTATTGAATTTATCATAAAAATCATAACCTCTGCCCCCCCCCCCCATTTTTATTGTGGTAAAAGATGATAAAGATCAATTAAAATAATATTAATACTTGAAAAAAGCATAAAGAAATTTTCTGAATGTGAAATAATTTTTTTTTTTTAAGTATTTGTCTGATTTTTATATTATATTTAGTTTGAAAAAATGTTTTAGCAATATACGGTCTCCTGAGGGACAAAAATAATTTACAGTTAGTTCAAACAATATTACATGAAACACATTGTTAAAAAATATTTTGGAATAAGTACTTTTCATCAAGCAAAATATGAATCCATTTTTTTTTCGAATGGTGTATTCAGTGCTGTAGTTGGAAAAAAATATTTGAGGGAATGCACTTTATTTTTTAGGGTAGATTTCATTGTTGATGGGTGTTTGTTAGGCCAGAAAAGGTTAATTTAGACTACTTATGCTAGCTTGAATTTCAAATCATTGTTCCTTAAAATATACTTTAAAACCAATTTACATTTACTTGGGTGATTTTTACAATAATAAATTAAATATTTCGGGGGGGGGGGGGGTACCCCCTCCCCAACTACAGCACTGGGGGTACTGGCCTGATCAAATGAGCTGAAATACAATACACCTAGCCTAATAATCATGGAAGTTGACCAGTTCAACATGGTTCCTTGTATTGCAACGTGTATATAGGAGAAAAGCATTGATAAGTCAAATGATGTCTGCGGCTATTCTAATACTCACAGTTAGATCTTTATGTTCACATGAAATACTTTTACCATATTTTAACAAGAAGTTCCGTCTAGAACTAGACGAGCCTACTTTCCCGTATACTCATACTACTTTCTAGTACCTGATCAATATTCTCAAAAATAGCTAAAATCGCAAATTTTTTCAAACATATTTTTTTAAATATTTTAAGCTGATTTCTAGGAATAAAATATTCCTTACTTTTCTTCAAAAAATGAACAAATAAAATAGCAGCACCTTTTAAACAAAGCAGCTAATACACTTCTTTCCATTAAAAAAAATTGTTTAACAGCTTTTAAAACGAAAAAATAATAATAATAAGTTCATTAAAATAAATACATCATATAAAAAAAAATCGTTTCTTTTTCCACTGTTGCCAAAAATAATTTTTTAAACGAATTAATGCACTTACCAAAATAAAAAAAAAAACAATAAAATGTCAACTTAAAGAAATAATTTTCATTGTCAAAAAAAAAAAAAATCGTCTGCGCATATTTTTTGAGTTGATTCACCGAAAACTAAATACCTAAATTAAAACTTTAGCGTGAAAATAAAAACAAATCATATCAACAATAATTATTTCACAGTTAAAACCCTAGCAGCGGAGTCGGAGTCGGAGTCAATCTCATTTTGGGATAAAAGAGTCGGAGTCGAATATCCAAGAATCGGAGTCAGTCATTTGTCCTCCGTGTATAAATGTTTGCCAAAGCTACGAAGTTAGAGTCGAAGTCGGGGAGTCGGAGTCCGATTAATTGTCGGGAACAGGAGTCAGAGTTGGTGTCAGGTGCCCCTAAATTCTCGGAGTCGGAGTCGGGAGTAGGTCGTCAAGAGCTATTTCCAACAAAGTTTGTTTGAAGTAAATCCGCCTTTAAGTTCGGAATCTATATTGACTTTCAGTTTCCCCTTAGGCGCTAATGTTAAGAGATTTGAACTGTTCAAAATTGAACGAAAACTTGCTCAAATCAAAAAGATATTTTCGATACATGTTTTTTATCAAAAATTTTTCCCTACAAAGTTTGTTTGAAGCCACTTCGCTTCTAAGTTCAAGATTTATTTTTGATTTGAATTTGCCCGTAGGCGCTAATGTTAAGTTTTTTTGAACTGTTCAAAATTGAACAAAAAATTGTTCAAATCAAAAAATGAATTATGGGAATGCGATGTCCTCACCGAGATCTTTCTAATAAAAAAAAATTTGTTCGAATTGGACTATTCATTCAAAAGTTATTAGGGGGGGACAGACAGACCGACAGACCGACAGACCAACAGACAGACAGACCGACAGACATTTTTCCCCATCTCAATACCCTACTTTCCAATTTTTAATTTTTCAATATTTATCTAACTATTTTATTTATTTTTGACTTTTTTTTGTTTTTCGGGATATTTTTAAGATGTATTAAGCCTTCTTTCATGCTTTTTTCTTCTTTCTCTGATTTTTACTGGGAAAGTCGGCTAAAAAGGGTAAAAGTTGTGACTGCCAGTACTGTGCGTAATCAACTACTTTACAAGTTAAATATTAGTTAGCACATTGACTGCTAACTACGAGATAACTCGTAGATTGTGTTCTTTGCTAGGACCCCAACAACGAGTTACCTCATAATTGTTTGCCATTTTTGTACAGCTGCAATTAAACTCAGAATTTTTCAGTGCTAATATTGATAGATGGCTTTTAGGAAAAGAACAAGAAATCAATGCAGGCTTAAACACAAGATTTATTAAAAAATGAACAAAAAATATAATTATAAAAATCAATTTAAATTGAAGCAATAAAATACTATTTATTGTTTTTGGAACTTCTTAAAACAATCTTCCACACAAAAGGCTAGATTCTTTTTATGGGTTGGACAGAAATAATGTGTTTCTCATCGTTTTTTTACTTAGGCACACATACAACATGGCTTTGTCGAATGGTTTTTTTTGGTAAGGTGGTTTCATTTTTTTATGCTTTATGATATCTATGCACTAGAATTAGAGTTCTAAATAATTTTATGTGTTATTTTAGGCCTGATTTCTGAAGATTGCTGTGGCAGTCAAAGTGCTAATTACTGATGAGTTTTAGATCTGATGAGATCACTTTTGAGCTATTACGCTCAATATATTTCATAGCTAATACAATATATTTCATAGTTAATACATCCAAAATGTATTATAGAAACTTACTTGGAACTTATTGTTTCTCCTGGCACATAAAATGGGTTACACACCATATCAGCATAAGCTGCATGTATCTTTCGAAACATCTAAACATGTCACAAAAATAGGCAACATTATAAAAATGAAACAAAAATAGGTAAATTAATCAAAAGAGATAACTTTTTCCAAACTGTTTGGCAAGCTGGCAATTCAAATGCTTGTAATTAAAAAAATGCACAACAAAGGTTCTATTCATATTTTAGTGTTTCCCCCAAGCTTTTTCTGGAGTTCATTTTAAGCTAATGTTCGATGTGCCCTCCTTGTCCGTAAGAAGTTTTAACAATACTTCATCACAAAAGCAGGCTTGGATCTGCATACCCGCAGTGCGTAGGGGGGGGGGGGGGGCATGTTCTTAAGGGGCCCAACGGTCCAAGAAGTAGCACTAAGACTCATTACCGTTGCAAATATACACTGCTGGCCTCTGGGGAGGGGCCCTGCCGATTTATTACGGGGGGGGGGGGGAGCAAAATGTATAAATTCGGGCCTGCATAAAAGCAAACTTTTTTTTTTCAAAAGGCAAAGACTCACAAAAGCTTGAAACAAACTCCCATAACACTTTTCCTCTTAAATCTGCTTAAAATATAAATCTGAACATTTTTAGCATACTTTTTCTAACTAAGTATTAAAAAACTTTTCATTATTGGACAAAAAAAAAAAAACTATTTAAAAAATACTTGGATTTCGTGCCTTTAATCTGTGTGCTTTTAATCTTTACTGTGTGCCTTTAATCTGAAAGCACCTGGTGTCTTTTTTGCTCTGGAGGAAACTCTATTTGAATGTTAAATTTTTTTTCTTCCATTTTTGTTGATCTAACTAAAACATGTTACATTTAGGACATAATTACTTTTCTCATTTTCATTATGTTTAGGGGAAAGTTACTAACATTCTACCTTCACTTAGGTAGAGGTGCCCACCTAGGTGGGATAACGACGCAAACTGCACCATTGAAATTTTTGTTGAAGGGGGGAGGGGAGGCTTTTAGGGGAAATTTTCTCTTTTTTTGGGGGGAGGATCACCACAATATTTAGGGGGGGGGGGGGGTGCGCTTTTGCTGTTAGGGGGAGCACCCCTGACTTTGGGCTTTGTTGACTAACAAATGGATTATTTTAAAAACCAAAAAAGCTTTAAATTCAATATCCACCTTGCTTTTACATTGGTCATCCAGTCAAGCCTGGCCTCATTAATTAGAAGGAATGATACCAATACAATGGTAAGAAATAGGTATTCATGTTCAGTGTAAAATGGGGAATGTTTTAGCACATAGCAATTCAATGAATAATTGTTAAAAGAGCATATAGAAATATGATTACTTGCCTGTCGAATTTCGTTATCTCGAAGGGTGGTATGAGATGATTCCACTATGACTACAAATTTAATTTTTGTATTTGTGACATAGCCATACCTTTTAAAATAAAATAATAAAACTATTTAAATATTGTAGAAATGACATAAGTTTTAGCATTTTACCACAGAATGGTCATTAGATACATATTCATTTCATGAATTTTTTTAAGTACATTTGAAATTAAAATTTTTTTGGTAGAGAAATACAGTCGAACTTGCTTATATAATGAGCTTGAAGGGACCGTGACATTTGCTCGTTATAACCTAGTCCTCGTGAAAAAAAGAGTTTGAAAAAAATCATAAAAATTCATACATATTTACTGTATTTGCTTTTTAGCGTTATACAGCATATCGAAGAAGTTATTTATTTTTCTTCCAACTGTTTTTTTGTCTCTTTCTCGTGTCATTGTTTACTCATTGTTATTCATGACCTGAAAAATGGAATTTTAATTCCCGATTGCAGTAAAAGTTTTTGAATAAAACAAGCTGATGTGTGCATCACATAACTTCCTTTTACTCCAATTTAATGTCATTTTCTCATTATTGGCAGTTTTAATGTGATTCAATAGTTTACTCTCTAAATATACCAACAGTGGCCAAACTGAAACCAGATTAAAAAAAATAAAATCACCAAATTTGTGGCCAAGTTGGCGACGAAACTTGACGACCAAAAGACTGGGGATATATTACCAAGTGTCCCCCAAATTATAACACCACTTGAGTTTACATCAAAATTAACAATGACTTCACCCCAAAAAGGAGCAAAAGACCCCCTTTGGAGCATCTGAATGCAACCAAAAAGAGAAGTGCACAACTAGACCCCACTAGGAGTCTAAGTACCATATTTCAACTTTCTATGACATTCCGTTCTTGAGTTATGCGACGCACATACATACGTACATACAGACGTCACGAGAAAACTCGTTGTGTAATTAACTCGGGGATCGTCAAAATGGATATTTTGGGTGTCTGTACGTTTTTAGACATATATCCACGTGTGGTCGGGTTGAAAAATAAACTCAACATTCATTCGGGGGTGAGCTAAATGGAAATTAAGGTCGATTTTTGAGTGAAAATTTTTTCGCGAATACAATACTTCCTTTTTTGTAAAAGGAAGTAAAAAGATCTTCATCACTTGTTCTCAGGATTTATAATTATTAACTTTCTATGCCCTTCAAGATATCAAAAGGATTTTTCCAAGAAAGGATTAGCTGAGCTGACAGGAAGAGCGTAGGGTAACGGCACCCAGTAACAGACATGCTTGAAACATCGCTCTCAGGTTAACTAAATTTTCTGATCCTTTTAATGTATTAAGACTTTTTCAACTTTTTTTTCTCTCATGCAACTAGATCTCATCTCCTGGATCCTCTGAATTACTTAGTTCTATTTTTATTTGCTCATTTTCGAAAAAAAAAAGTTCAATCCCCTGTAACAGACACCGACAATTCTGATGATACCCAGCAACAGATAGGATGAGGAAAGGAAGAGTAATGTACAGAACTTCCCTTTTCTCTTTAAAGTATTTAAAATCTTCATTTTTAGATCTAAAACCTTATTCAATTCAAATGTACGTAAAACACCAGCTGACCTTGTGATGGCTGTTCATAACCTTCCACCACTGTCTTGTAAATACCAACTGGCTCATACAATGCACTCTGATAACACTAAATGGTTACACCGTATTCGTGGGTCGCAGCAGCATTAGTTTAACCCGCCTAAAATTCTTAATATTTAAACCTAAACTTACGATTATCTGTTACCGGACTCTTGTCTGTTAGTGGTGACGTTACCCTAATAGACATTTTATGAATCACAAAAATATTGCTTGCCTTAAGCGGGGTTAGCTCGTTATAAGCGAGTTATGCTCCCATAGGCTTAACTTTGTACCAACAAAATATTTCTGATTTCCTCATCAAATCCGGGTTCTCGTTAAATCAGGGCTTGTTATAAGCGAGTTCGACTGTAACAAATTAAATTACAAAGATTACTTCAATATTGAGTGTAGATTCCATGCAAATATAGCAAGATTTTTGTATCAACTTTTTGTCTGGTTATATTATTTTACCACACATCAATTGAATATTTGTTAAGCTTTTATGCAGTAAAATGTTTCCTCTTTATTTTGAAGAATAGAGAGAAAAAAAAGGAACAACTTTTAGTGCCTGAGCTTAAATATCTCAAAATTTGTATCTATCACTTTATATTTATCCATAAATAAATCTATCTAGAAATACTAATTTTAAGAAAAGTTTTACATCTATGACTCTCAATATAACTAAATAATATTAATTCTACAAATACATTTTCTATGTCCATCTCTATGGCATTCAATTTATATATGGTTATCTAAATCAGTTGATGTATACATACACTTTATAATCTTCAGTAGGGTATAATAATCCTAAATAAAGTTCTCTGAGATCCCCAACACTCTTGTTTACTGTAACCACCTTTTCTTCTATCACATCTAAGGAAGTGTGCATTGTGTACAAAAATTTTAAATCACTTCCAGGGGAGTTTGTCTTCACATACAAGGGATAGTTCTAAAAAAAAAAAATCATTGAAGCAATAGAACACATTGAAATGTCAACTGCATAAAAGTACTTAAAAATAAATATGTAATGAAACAGAATTCTCTCTAAACTTTCATTAAGAAACTAAGAATTGAAAATTTAGTTTAAAATAATGCTAAAAAATTATGATCCTTTCATAGTAAAATTAATTGTTATTATTATTTGCAAACATGATTGTAATAGCTACCATTTAAAAAAACTGGGTCCAAGAGGTGGGTCACATGGTGTGCCCTTAAAGTGACTAAAAAGTAGGGAAAGGTGGGGCACATTGGGACACTTTTTAAATAATGATTTTTATAAATTCAATTTTCATATCAATTTTTAACAAACTTAACTGAACATGTAATTTAGATATTTATGCTTCAATTAAATATTATTTGACTCCATTTTTTCTTCAAATTAAATTTTCATAGTAAAAATTAGAAAGTCATTACAATGTCCCAACCTGCCCCACTAGGTGGGGTACCTTGGGACACTAGCAAAAAAACTTAAATGAATAAAAATACTAATCCTAATTGATTAAAAATTTTATTTACAAATTTACAGCTTAACAAATTTTATTAGGTTCCATATTCATTTTAAATTTACTTATTTACTGTCTTAAGAGTTCTTTTACTCAATCCATATGTTTTAGCAGCCTCTCTAATTGAAATATTATTATTAATATTTATCCATAAAATTATTTCTGGGAACATGAATTGTTTTGCTGATGCTGTCAAAGTTATGGGGATTGTAGAAAATGAAGAACAATCAAATCGGCTGCAAGAAGATCTAGACCATATTATGGAGTGAGCTGATAAATGGGGTATGGCTGTTAATGTTGGGAAATGTCAAGTGCTAAATTTAGGGCATGGAAATAAGTGTACAAGTTATTATTTGCAAGGTTCAGTCATTAGTCAGGCAGAAAAAGTTACTGATCTGGGCATCTTAATAAGTCAGGATTTAAAGTTTAGTCAACAGTGCAGAATAGCTAGAACAAAGCCAATAAAATGCTCGGATTTATCAATAGATCTATTTCAAACAAATCTAAAGAAGTTCTTCTGCCCTTATATAGAAGTTTGGTAAGACCTCATTTGGAGTATGCTGTTCAGTTTTGGTCTCTTTATCTTAAGAAAGATATTAATGTATTGGAAAGGGTTCAAAGGCGGGCTACAAGGCTAATAAATGGACTTTCTCATTTAGACTATGATTCCAGGCTTAGAAGGCTAAAAATGTACAGTCTTGAGCAAAGAAGAGACTGAGGGGACATGATTCAGTTGTTCAAATTTATTAAAATGAAAAATGTTACGGGGCTGAAGTTTAGCACTGAAATCAGGACAAGGGGTCATTGTTTTAAGCTATTAAATTTCAAGCTAACATGGATATTAGGAAAAATTATTATTTTAGCAGGGTAGTGGAACCTTGGAACAGCTTACCGAAACAGATGGTAATGAGCAAAGGAATAGATAGTTTTAAGAGGGCCATTGATCTTCACTGGGGATTGTAAATTGACTAGAAACCAGCCTAGATGGGCGCAGAGCCTGTTGCTAGTCATAACTTTTGTATTTGAATTTGCACAGTAGAAGACTGTTATAACGCCGACCTATATAACGCAATTCTCTATAAACCGCACAAATTTTCAGTAGAACAATAGGTTTTGAAGTTTAAAAAAAATCTCTATTTTGCCTTGCAAACATAAAATTGTTAGACAAATTAAATTTTAAACAGTTTTTCTTCTTTCCATCTTAGTACAAAGCTTTTAAATGAAAATTAGTATTTACAGTAAAAAGAAAATACCAAATGGCTCTTGAAAATGCAGCTGTTATACAAACCATGAAGCTATCAGAAGAGCAGGATAATTCACTTTCTTTTGATTGTGAGACATTTTTATTTATAAATGACTAACTGTATGATTAGTGCTTTAATACTCAATGCAGATAAAACTCATTTTGAAGTGCTAATAAAAAGATATATTCTGATTATTAGTTTCAAAAATTGTGAAGTAACCTGTATAACGCCAAAACCTGCATAAAGCAAAAGCTCTAGTCCCAAGGTGTGCATTATAATGGTCTTCTACTGTATTTGTATTAAGAACACTTTCTGCTGTTGTTTCAAGAGAAGCCCTTTCCTCAATTTTAGTTCATTTAAATCCTTCATCAAATTTATTAAGTACAATGAAATAGGCATTTTCTGTACTGTACACTAGTAGGGCAGTGTCCCAACCTGTTCCATCTAGGTTGTTATTATATATAAACTTTTTAAAAGTTATGCTTAGCAGTGCAAGGCATTTTTAACCTTTAAATTATTTCATTTCCTACTTGAAAATTTCAATAATGAAACCACACACACACACCCATTAATGTAACTCTGAACCTCTGAAAACAGAGAAATTTAGGGTGCAGCGTTCATAAAATCGAATGATTAAACGAGTTAACCGAACGAGGCATTCAAAAAGAGAACGCGTTATCCAATTGGTCGTTCAGAAAGTGTAACTCGGTTAGTTTTGTGAAGCGAAATTCTTAACGAAGCTCACGAAAGAAAAGGGAGGTTTGCTCAGTTAGAAAACTTCGCGGCGCCCAGTGCGTACAATGTTTATGTTTAAAAATGCGATATGTGCAGTTCATATTCAGAGAGCTATGATTTATTGTTGCGCATATGAAATCTTGTAGCGAGCCATCAGGGTTTTAAGGATTGAGAAATTTTCAATAAAAGAAATCAAAATAAATACTTCACACTTTAGTTATTTATTTAGTTCTAGACAACTGACAATAAACAACAACAAAAAAATATAAATAATGCATTTTGAATTTTAATAGCCTTTACAAATGCATTGTACTTTACTTTTAGTCAAATAATTTAAATACACCTATGCCTACTATTTCCAAGGTCTTACTGGGGAAATTTTAAATTAAAAACACATTTTGTATTTTATAACTGATCAAGAAATAATTCAAGATACTTTGTTTAAGTTAGGTCATATCTGAGTTTATAAAAGTTAGTAGATTTATAGTAAAACGTTTTCTATTCAAAAATGCATCGGCCTTACCGATTTTCCTCATATACTGGGGGATACAGAAAATAGAACGTGTGAACAGATTTTTTTCTTTTTTTTACTGTTTTATTAAATGTGTACCTATAGTTTTTGTTCTGTGCAAAGATACAATGATGGAATCTAAAAAAATATCTTAATTATGTTGGAATTTGGTTGAAAGGAATCTTGACAATTTGTTTTATTGTCTTATTTCATTCAAAGAAAGAATCCTGTAGTCATTTTCTTTCATCAGTATCTTCATAAAACATATCCTCCGCAAAAGCAATGATCTGCGTTGTCTGCTTCCAAACGTCCCCCATCTTTACTTTTAATTGAACGTTCAAAAAGTGCATGTGGTAAACAAAAAATTGACGAGTTAACGTTCGTTAAGTCAGTTAGTTTCGTTAGATTTTATAGTAGCACTTTTAGTTTAGTGCTGATCTGTTACTGTGAGAAATATTAAAGTACACTGAAGAGTAGATCTAGCCAGTCATCTATGATGTTCTAAGAAAACTAATTTCTGTTTACAAAATTAAAGCTGAAATTTATGGTGTCCCAATGTGGGCTATGTCCCAAGGTACCCCACCCTGCCCTATTATAAAACAGCTTTTGGGGCACTTCAATTTTGAGAAACTACAGGGGAAAAGCAGAACCCTATTTGTGCTCGAACATGATAATGATTTTTTCTGATGTCAATGCAAAAGTAGTTTCTTCAAAAGCAGGTAAGAAAAGTAGTCGCCCACAAATTTATTCATAAAAATGTGCCTAGAAAAAAAAAGATAATTGTGTTAGAAGCACATTATGTCGTAGAAAACCAAGAAGAAACTTGCATTTCTGTACTTGTATGTTTTTTGCAAATTATGTAAAGGAAGAAAATTTTAATGTACAGATGATTTAAATATGGATGTTATCCCCCCCCCTAAAAATGTTATTCCCCAATAATTAAATCTGTTTCACAAAGACTTGAAAATTTTCAGGTACCCTTTGTAAAATTTCAACAATTTGGTCTGTGCTGGTGACCCCTCTCACCACATGAGCAGGGAGAGGGTCGTTGTAGCAAATATTATTGGAAAAATTACAGAAATACTACTTACCAAGGACTTTTATCAACTTGATATGTATAGATATATGTCCAAGTGCACCCCCCCCCCTCCCAAAGATGACCTCCTCAATTAAAACGACCCTCCCCCCAAAAAAAATAAACATGACAGCTCATTAAAGGGACTAAAATCCGTTTAAAAAAAACCTCCATTAATTATTTCAGTGGTAAAGTCTGTCTCATGCCCCCTCAGCCCTCCCAAAGGAAGGGCACTTTTACTTCAGCTATTATTATTAGAATAAATTACTGAAATATTTACGGATCAAGATTTATGATGACTTTTCTCTACTGCAGATCATGTAGCTAGGAGTGTCAATTCTCCCCAAGTGCATTGCCCTCCCCTCCTCAATTTTACCAAACCTCCCCTCCCCCCCCCCCCCAAAAAACAGCATCCTCAAAAAAAAGAGGCTAAATCCTTTTGAAATAACATCTCTGATTCTTTCAGTTACATAGTCTGCCTCATGCCATACCCCCGATGGGCATATCCCTGCTTTAGCAATTATTATTGGGATAAACTAATTTAATATTTAGCTTTCAGAATGTCCGATGGCTACCCTCTATTGCAGATCCCAATATACAAATAATACTGTTAGGGAAGCACACCCCCCAACTGCGATGACACCCCTCAATTGCACTGAGCGTCACCCCCCTTCCCGAAAAAAAAATGGTCTCCCCTAGTGAAGAAAGTCTAAAATCCTTTAAAAATAACTTCTCTGATAGTTTCAGTGGTAATGTCAGCCTCATGCCCCCCCCCCCTTCAAATGGGCACCTCAGCTTTATCATTAGAATAAATTGCTGAATATTTACATTTCAAGATTTTCGTAGGTTTTTCTCAATTGCAGATCTTAATAAAGATCATGATGCTAGTGCTGACAATCCCTAATAAGTGCCATAGTTCCCCTCATTTTCAATTTTAGCAAGCCCCCCCCCCCAAAAAAAAAAACAACAAGAGTCCCTACTTAGGAGACTAAAATACTTTTAAAATAAGTTCCCTGATAATTTCAATGGCATAGTCAATTTCAAGACCCCCCTCCCCCACCAAATGGGTACCCTGCTCTAGGCATTATTATTCGCCTAAATTGCTGGAACATTTGCTTATCAAGATGTTTGATGACTTTTCTGTGTTGCAGATCTTATAATGTATGTGATGTAGCTGGGGTGCCAATTTCCCTCGCCAAGTGCGGTGGCTCCCCTCAATTTTATCACCACCTCCCCAAACAAAAGAAAAACACCAAAATCTTTTTATTGGATTAAAATCCTTCTGTAAAAAATTTTATGGCATTGTCTGAGTCATGATCTCCCTCCCCCCTGCAAGGGCTGTTATTATTCTTATATATTGCTATTATTATTTGCATAAATCCCCCTTCCCCCTCAAATTTATCGGGCTTCCCCCAAAACACGACCTTTTATTGAAGAGACTAAACTCCTTTTAAAATAACTTCTCCGACAATTTCAATTATATGTTAAGCATCAAGCACCTTCCCCCTCCCAATGTGCATGCCTGCTTTATCTATTATTATTTGAATAAACCAATGGAATATTTTCTTTTCAAGATATCCAATGGCGTTTCTCTGTAGCATATCTTAATAAGCAAATGATGTAACTAGGGGTGCCCCCCCCCCGACTGCGATGGCACCCTTTAATTTTACCAAGCCCCTTTTCCCTCAAGAATTGCAACCCACTAATAAAAAGACTTAAATTCTTCTAAAGTAATTTCTCCAAACGCTTCTGTGGTATAATCTGCCTCTTGATCCCCCCTCCCACCCCTCTGACACAAACACATGAGAATCCTTGCTGTAGCTATATTATTAGAATAAATTGCTAAAATATTTATTTATCAAGATGGCCTATGGCTTTTCTCTATTACAGATACTTATATAATAGGCTTTGCAGTCCCCCCCCCCCATAAAATGTTGAATTTAATGCCCTAAATATATTGATATATCGAAAATATCAATATTTTGAGAGCGATATATTGCAGTATTAAAATTCTGATCTTGCCCGGCCCTACTCTACACACAAAACAGAATAAGGTCTTTACAACGTTTGATAGTATTTATCACTAACATTATAACAAATGCTGTTTGAGTTATGCAGTCCAACATGCCCCACCAGGCGGACCAACGTACCCCACTCATGAGGCACATTGGTCCACTCTACAAGGTTCTGTTAAAAAATTAACATAAAAAAAACAACACTTCCAAAAAAATCCCTATGATATTGAGAAGTATTTAATGAAACGTATAGTAGAAAATTAAATTGCTCATTAAGTTTTTTGATGAGGTAAAAAATGATAAGTAAAAAAGCAGATCAACGTGCCCCACCTCCCCTTATAAAAAATTCACATTTATTAAAAATTGAGGAATGAGCACTTACATGAAGCTAATGTTTACACAAATGAGATTTGTGTGCATTGTTCAGGATAAACTCTTAATTCTTAAAATATGGTATTCAAATAACTACATATTTTATAGGAACTACAGGCTCTACAATAAATTATTTCATGAGCCCATCTCTCATGAGTTATTGTAATGTAACGAAATGTAAGTGAATTTTATTGGTACTAAGAAGTTAAAATTCACCATTTGCATTAAAATAGAATTTTTATTCAATCTTTAAAAAATGGTTCCAATATAACATTTTTTAGCTAATCATGGTAAATGCAATGAAAACATTGAATGTTTAATTTAATGGTTTTGTTGCAAACTTGACCCTTTATTTAGGAAACAGTAACTCATGGGAGAAACAGCTATCCAAATACTTGAAATTTCTTGAATTTGAATAAATAAATACAGTTGGCTATCTTGTTTAACGACGCTCTATTTAACAACAGCTTTTCATGGTCCCAAATGGTCCACTATAGTTTTAAAAGCATTCTATTTAAGGACGATTTTTTGTGGTCCCTTGAAAGTCGTTAAACAGAGAGCCAACTGTATTTGTGCCATTTTGACTTACTATTGAGTATTTGAGATAGTTTAATCAGGATTTGAATTATTAGAACTTTTATATTTAGGGAAGAAATTACAGAATGTTTAAAAAAGGTAACACCCATGAGAAAAACGGTGAGTTGCCAAGAAGTTCTTTGGAATTTCTAAAATCTAATCTAATCAACTCATAAACAATCACCTGGTTTTAAAAGATATAAATTGTAACGAATTTATAGCTAAGAACATTTTTGTAAAGTTTATAACAACAAAAATTTTCAAATTGTGTTGAACCCAATGTGTCAATGCATTTGAAAATCACCCTTATAAGGCTTCTGATTGGTTAAAAGAGCTCTTTTAGGAAGAAGAAAAATGAACGAAAGTTGTGCAATAACGAGTTTTTGTAATTTTATCTTATGCAGTTGTATATTTCATTCTTTTGGGTTCAAAATACAATTTTAACTGTGTACCTACTAGTGATGTGCCGGATCGTTAAAAAAGGAGATCCGCAGATACGGGTCCGGATCATTAGTTTCAAGATCCGCAGGTACGGATCTCAAAATTTTTTTTACCCAAATTAACTACCCAAGTGTAATATTTGCTACAGAAAGAATTCCCATTAGGGTAATGGCACTTTTTCTTCAAAAAATGTCATCTACGGCAAAAATATAAGCAAGACTCAATTATTTAATCTTAAAATCTCCGTTAAAATTGAGGTGGAATTGTTAAGAATGGGTCAGCGCTACATTAATGCTTAGATAGAATATGAAAAATTATTTTTAGATAGACTGGTAGATGTAGGTTACAGGAGCAAGTGTGTAAAGCTGCTTCTGGACAGGCTAGAAATAATTTTCCGCATTTTATTTCAATGTAAAGGGTGTCCCAAAATTAACGCAAGATTTGAATTTGCCGCCATTTTTGCAATAAATGGTTGGCAACCCTGAAAAAAGAACAATTTAACAGCTGAGAGTCTAAGGTAATCAAAAATAGAGTGTTATACGATACAATAACGCGCTTTCATTATTGAACAATTGTTTCAAAAATAATGAAAGTTGAGGCTGGTCAAGCAGTTACTGTTATTGGCGCTCGGTATCGCAACACGGTAATGCACGGGTGGTTGTGGGCTTGTTGACATAGACCTTTGAATTCAAATAACCCCATAAGAAGAAATTTAAAAATGTTAAATCACACGATCTAGGGTGCCAATTCTGATCACCGAAATGAGAGAGTACATGACCAGGAAATGCCTTATGCAGTAAGTGAAATGTTTCACTCTACCCACCCCATTTTTACTAACCCTAAACTCTCAACTGTCAAATTGTTCTTTTTTCATGGCTGCCAATAATTTATGGAAAAAATGGTGGCAAATTCAAATCTTGCGTTACTTTTGGGACACCCTTTAAATGCATTCCACCCAACTTACCCCGACCGACAAAATAACAGAGCCAGGAACACCTTTACAACTAGTAAATAGATAATTTAGTCTCACTTTCTTTGAAGGATGCCGAGAAAAACCAAAATGAAGAGTTATACAAACCCCAGGTCAATAACAAAAACCAATATTAAATTAAAAAAAAAAAAAAAAAAAAAACTCAGAGAGCCGACCTCATATTATGATGAATTTCGCGGGTCAGAATACATATTGTTAACAAACGTAAACCGACAGGAGATTGAAATTTTAAGTAGTCCAGCTTTTTCCCTTTATCTTCCGACTATGAAATCGCTACCATCAATCACGCTCGTATAAAGGCTTAGAATAGCATTAAAATTTACTTAACAAGATTATTGCTCCTACTGTATATAACTTGGAAGTTCCATATAAATATCAAACACACAACAAAAACTTCGTTCTTTCAATTAGGGCCAATATTTTTAACCTACAGGTAATTTTTTACTACCATAATTGTAAAAAACATTAAGTCAGTTTTCAATTAATATCTCCGGTAGCTAAAGTTCTACAAAAACGAGGTCAAGCTAAGACCACTTTTGATCAAGTCACCTTTGAACGAAAAAAATAACTATCAAAATTGGTTCATCTGTTTATGTGCTACGATGCAACAAATAGACACACAGATGCACTTTTAAAACTTATTACCCCTTTCTTTTTGCGACGGGGGGCAAATTGGCTTTGGAAATTATAACTTATAATTTAGACAGGGAATAAAATCTAATTAAAACAGAATTTAAGAGTCTTGAATTCAAATATTTAAGAATTTTCAGGATAGAAAAGATTTGTTTCAGATCCGCCAAAAAAGTAACGGATACGGATACAGATCCTTATTTTCCCTCGGGTATCTGGATCATCACTAGTACCTACAATAGTTCTTTGCTTATGTACCTCAGCTCAGTTTACATAGATTATTTTGTTTAATCCATACTTTCATGGATTCCAATTTTGCCAGGCAATACAGAGAAATGAATTTATTTTTTATTAACATAGTGTAAATATTTTGATTGTAGTACTTCCATTCAAATAATTTAATACCATGAGAGATCCCTCTGTTCCATAGTGTGTTTCAACAACACAATTTTTTTTTCGTCCATGGAACCTAATTCCCTATTTTAACAATACTATTAAGTCTTTATTTAAGCGGCATTTTCGTGGAACGTTCACCGCGGCGTAAAACGAGGGTTTACTCAAGCCCCGATTAAGATATCGTTAGGCTCTAGGACAAAGTTATCAGGGTCGCGCTCTTTACAAACCTAGCAATTTTCACAAATGGCTTAAACAATTTTAGCCATTTGGGGGCCTCTAAAGAGCGCGGAAGTCCACGGGCAATGCAGTAATCAGGCCCTGAGTTTACTGTATCTCTCACATATTATTATATATTTTATTTATTAGGTTAATCAATACCTCTTTACTAATAATTGCAACAGCCACAGCCATAATTAAAAGTTCCACTTTGCTTCACAACAGAATCGAAAATTATGTCATTGAACTACTGTAATAACTCCTCCGTTTCGACAAACTGAACGATAAAACCATACACGGATGCGGTTGATTGATTGATTGATTGAAAGAGTTGAGTGGTTTTTGCCTGTCCTACGAGAGGAGGCTTGTACCACGGCAGGAAAAAAAGGGAGGAAGAGCTCAGGAGATGCACGGGCGGGGGGGGGGGGGAGAGGAAAAAAAAAAACTCAAAAGCGATTGGAACAAGCGAGGATGAAGGCAAGGCGCCTGGCACGCAGTCCTTCGTTTTCTGAAAGGGGTTAGAGGCCCCAGGAATAGTAATAGTAATAGTAACAAGCGAGGAAAGTGCAAAAAGCACGGATGGAAGAACAATTGGCACAAATACGAGAGATCACGTGGGCGAGAGGAACATTGGGATCCGAGATATTGAGGCGAGTAAAAAGGGAAAGCCGCAGGCTAGAGAGACAGGGACATTGAAGCAGGAAATGGTCAATTGTCTCGATTTGATTGCACAGGGGACAAAGTGGGGAGACGCTGCACTTGAAACGATGGAGAGTCTTGTTGATAGGGAGAGTCCCAGTTCGAAGTCTAGTTAGGAGAACTCCAAGTTTTCTGTTAGGGGTCCAGTTGATGTAGTCTTTGATGGATCCAAGGTAGGGTTTATGGTTGAAATACTTGCAATTAATCCAGTCGCTGTTGATTTTTGACTTGAGTTCTTTTTTGTTCATGGTAATGATGTCTTCAGAGGCGATATCGTACGTGGGGCGGCTTAAAAAGGGCCCATTTCTGGCAAGGAGATCAGCTTTTTCGTTTACCGGAATTCCGAGGTGGCTTGGAACCCAAATAATGGTAATAGATTTGACTTTGTGCAGGGCTTCAACAATTGCTTCGATGGCATAAAAAATAGCTGAATGGGATTTCAGATTGAACGAAGAGAGGGCACTTAGGTTGGATTTGCTGTCAGAAAAGAGAACATAATCTTCATAGCTATTGGCGAATTCAATGATAGCAAGGGATATAGCTAGGGCTTCAGCTGTAAATATGGAGGCATTATTATTAATGATGGCCGCAGCATTGATATTATGGGAAACGTTGATAGCAGCGATACTGGTGAAATTATTATTCTTTGATCCATCTGTGCTGAGGATGATTTTACCTTGAAGAAAATTGGTTTGATATTCAGAAAAGTATGAGCGTGCTATAGTCGAGTTGATATTCTTGTCTTGGAAAGGGAGGCCATCTGAGATAATGTAAAAATTATTAATGTTGATCCGGATGCGGTTCATGGATGTAAACAAACAATGAGGGGCTATCGAACCGATCGAAGCCCCTTCTCCTTTTGTTTTACTGCTATTGAACCGACAGAAGAGTTGATCCAACTTATTGCGCATGCGCAGAACAATAAGAGATCGGCAACACCTCCATAATACTAGCTTATTTATTATTTTAGTATTCTCAAACAAAATCTGGCAACATTCTGATTTATTTACAAATACAAATTACGGTGGTTTGATTTAAAAATCCCGAAGCTTAAAAATGGAGAAAATGCATTGTTTCAGAAATTTGTGAGAAATTTAATTCTTATTTCCACATGGGATTTCTTGAGGAACTTTTAAATGCCTGTAGAAATGGAGACGAGAGTCGAATTATTGATTTACTGCAAAAAGGTTGAGTAAGAGTGATCTTCTAAAAATTATGTTTTAAAGAGCATTATTTTAATTACCTAATATTTGTATTTTAATAAAAATCTAAGAAATTTAGGCGAAGGGACGGTAACATGGGTGCTCGGAGAAGTTGTTGAAAAATATTGAACTGACGGGCTATTTTACATTTTACTGTTTAATGGTTTAAAAGAAAAAAAACTTTGGCGGATAATTCAAAGCTGTATTAGTTTTTTGAGGCCTAATTAATTTATGTGTCGGAATTGTAAAATTTTAATGGAAACTGATCATGTTTACATTATTTTGCCTTGAGTGTTTTAAAACAAAAGACCAGCTATTTTAAAACTGGGTTGGATTTTTGACGCGACAAGTGTATTATACTGGTTTAAACCAGGACTGCAGATTTGGACTGATTTTAGGGTAAAGGAGTCGGTGTCAGGAGTTGAAAGTTTAAAATTTCAAGAATTGAAGTCAATCATTTTCCCTCAAAGTCAGCAACTCTGCCAGTCCTTGCGGAGTTGGAGTTGGACTAATTTTGGGTAAAGGAGTCAGTGTACAAGGCTTTGGAGCTGGTCATTTTCCTTTCAACTCGGCAGCCCTGGTTTAAACTGTCGAAAACCTTTTGGGGTGAGTGAGGGCTTGCTAAAAAAAATATGAAGTTTAAACTAGTAATAGTTGTCGTGCATTACTTATCATAAAATTAAATTAAAGTAAATGGGTAATTAACAAGCCTTTTAATCAATAAAAATTAAGTTAAAAGGATAGGATTCAAATTGCAAAAGATTTATGCCTACATATGCACAAACATATCGTGGTTCTCCTCCCTCCCCCCCAGTATTTAAAAGCTAGGGGGGGGGGGTTGTTAAGTTGACATTTACATTTTGATACAGTTAATACCTATTAGCTCTTGGTTCTTTTTGACACAAATTAAGAATATGAGGAATAACTGTACATGCATATTTCCAATATTGATAGTAAGTTGAAAATTAATAATGTTTACTTCAGGGCTCAAAAATTATGTTTCCCGACATGCCCAGGGCATGTAAAAATTCCAAAAGGGCATAGGTCTTTTACCCTTACTTGCCCAGTAGGGCATGTAATTTTTTAATCAAATATTTCTTCCTAAAACTTTATTATTTCGTATTTTATTGAAAGGTTATCCTTACTGAAGCTCAAAATTTATTTCAAGGGGTACCCCTAAAGCATATTTGGACAAACAAAATCATTAAGAACCGTCGGCCAAGTCAATGAGTGTTCTGCCATAAGTCGTGTGTAAAAAACTGGGCATGTGAAAGTTTTATTCAGGCATTTATTTTTTAGAGAAGCACGCCCGGCATTGCATGTAAAATTTTTGAGATTTTTCTAGCCCTGGTTTACCTTGGAAACAAGTGAGAGGAGAGTAATTATTTAGCAGCTCAATTTTCAACATTGTAAATTTTAATGAACCCACATCCTGCATTCCCTCAAGTTTTTCTCTGAACGTAACATTCAGTTAATAAACATATTCAACTGAATTTATTTCTTTGTTTAAATGAGGGGAGAGAAATAGAGAGAAGGACTTTCTCAGATTTTTCTGACAACCAAATGGCACAACCTCGAGGGTCACAGATCTAGACAAAATTCTGGATTTAGGTTAGTTTGCACTAGAAATGAACCCAGGTCAAGCGGTTTGGCTGCATAGGCCCTAGTTTGGCTGCAACGGAGACCCAAAGTTGCTAGTTGAATCCAGAAAAGCAGGGTTTTTGACAAGGATGTTTTTGACGTGAGTTTAAACCATGATTTAAAACTCAGTCTTCCTATCCTGTTGTAAAGCTATATTAATATACTACCTATGATATACACTCGCCCTGATTGTTAGTGCACCTTAATCAGGGTTACGCTCCTTACAAACTCCTGCATTTTAAGAAAAGAAAATAAGAACCATTATAACTCCTGCAGGGTTCGTACGCTCCGGGAAAACCTGAAATTGTCAGGGAAAATAGCCTAGTCAAAAATGTCAGGGAAAAATCAGAGAATTTTCCTACTGTGCCCCAAAAAAATTTTTTCCCCGGGGAATTTTTTTATATGCAATCTAATTTTCATTTTTATCGATGTTTCTTTAAAAAAAAATAATCGCTCAAAATTTTGAGCAAAATGATGCTGGCAATAAAAAAAAAGTGGCAACCCAAAAAAATTTCCGCAGCCGCCATTTTTGACTCTCAATAGTTTCCAAGGAAAAAACTCCTCGGGTGAACAGGAATTATGCACTAACTCAACAGGGGAGAAGCAAAGTTACTGCTTCAAAAGCACAACCTGAAGATGAGAGGATCGATCAGGGAAAATCTTTTTTTTAATTGAAAATTCTTTTCAGCTACGTGTGAAACATACTCTCCATTTTTGGTTATTCACATGCCTAAGTTTCCAAAAACAAAGCAGAATTGGATGTTTTCTTTAATTGCAAATTAATGAAAATAACACAAAGTAGGCTGCAAATTGGTTTATAATAATGATTATTATTTTAAATAATTTTCTTGAGAAATGAAAACTTTTGTTCTTAAAATTTAATCTTATCCTCATTGCATTGGACCCAAATGTGATGAAAACTTTTCAACTGAATTGTAGTTTCATGAAGATTTATTACTTTTTAATTGTTTTCATGCGACAAATTCAAAAAAATATTTCTTATTTTTGGACATTGCCGCCATATTTGGTCATTCCCAAGATGGAAGTACACAAGACTTTTCAAGTGCCTAAGTTCCCGAAAACAGCATTGGGATCATTCCACGGAAAACACTAATTTTGTCCTGCATGTGACGCTTCATATATTTCATAAAAAATAATAATTTAAAAGGATGATGATCAAAATTTTGTTGCTTAAGAAATACAAATGCATGTATGACTTCTTAAGCGAAAACTTTCTTCAAAATTTATTTCTTTTTTAAGAAATATAGGAACCGTCAGGTGTGGGACAAAATGATGATTTTCAATGGAATGAGCATATACATATTTTTTTTCAATGGTTTAAATAGTTATTTCTAAACTAATGAGATATGTTTCCTTTACGTTGGAATCATAGCTTTCAAAATCTACAATTTGTTTCCTCATTGTTCTATTAATAGAGCAAAAATATTAGTTTATTCATTAGCAATTTACCTGAGGTTGACTTTGGATGCCCTGCACGTGATGCATGTAAATTAATTTTATTTTAAATAAAGAAATTGTATAGTAAAAATATAATTGTGTCAGGAATATCTTTGTATCAAATGTAAAGATTTTAAAAAAATACTTACCCCTGTTTCATTAAAATGTTAAGAGGTATGACAAAATTTTAATGAAATTTAAGCGTATTTTTGTCCTGCACGTGAAGGTCGAATGGCCCATTGGATGTTAATTGCAATGCAAACTATTGAAAATAACACAAAATGTGTGTTTTTCCCAGATAATTCCTAGTTATTTTATGGAAAAATGCAAAATTTAATCTTCAGAATATTTTTTTTTAATTCTAATTGATTTAGACACTTATGTGCTAAAAACTGACTATTTTGTCTTAATTATAGTTTTTCAAGGATTATTAATTATTTATAACTACTTTTATGCTACAAATTCAAAAATTTACTTATTAAATCTTTCACTTAGTCACCATATTTGGTCGTTTACACGATGGAATTAGATGTAAACTTAAAAAAAACAGAATTGGATGTTTATATCAATATAAACTGTTGAAAGTAACAAAATGTGTAAAAAATTATGCATTTTTGAAAATTAACAATTATTTTCTGGGAAAACAAAATTGAAATTTTACTGTAAGCACCCTTTAATGTGCAAAAGAAAAAAACAAAAATGATTATTGGCATTGGCCCATGATCGTTATATGTTGATTTTTGTTTATATGGTTGATTTTTGATATTATGCATTATATGGTATGCCGATCAATGCAACAAATTAACCATATTAATACTGAAATTTAACTTTGTATTTTGCTCAATATGTTTTGTGTTATATACTAATAAAATAAAAAGAAGTATTGTAAACCAACAGCGGATGCTAAAAGATTGCATGATATGTGACATCAAAGAAACGCTAAAATAAGTTGAAAGCACTCTATTTTCGACAAGTAGTTAACAAATTAAAACGATTTTGACCAAAATATTTAAAATAACTTGAAATTTTGAGAAAGAAAAGAAAGAAAAAAAAATCCAAGATTTTTTTATATTTTTTCAAGTTGTTTTAGTTTTTCCGCATTGCTACTTTAAACAATTTTAATTATTTTGAAAATATTGCTATTTAAACTTAATTTTGAATGAAGCGAGTAACCTGGAATTTTCTTGAAAACAACCTGAAAAATTTAGGGATTTTTTTTTGACCCCAAGGGTATGAACCCTGACCTGAATTTTACTATTGTCTCCGTACAAACTCCTTATTTTTTTATTTTACATGACTTTAAAGATTTTCTGCTGTCGCCAATCCAATATGAGTGATTAGTGATTACGTTGTACCAAATTTTACTGGAATTCTGCTATTTTTTCGTCTGTTAATGCCGGAAATCCAATTTTTTCAATAACTATTTTCTTTCCCACATCCGAATTTTTTTTTCTTAGAAATCTCTGACGATTATGTGGATAGTTGTTAACAATATAACATCTTGTAGGCTTGTTAAAGCACCATTCTAATTTTTTTTTTCCTTTAATAAATTCTTTTATTTGCCATTTTTAGACTTTTTGGCGCTTTCATTTTAATTAGAGCAATCTCTTTGCATCCGATATGAGAATCGAATGTTTCTGATTTTTCATGCTTATTATGCTTTTTTAGAGGGCAAATAAATGAAATTTATTTTAATTCCTATAAAAATCACAAAGTTAAAATTTTCAAGCCAAATTCTGTGTCCTTTATGAGAGTCAAAATGTTAAAATCTAAATCGCTGGTTTAATTTTATTTTTGCTTTAATTACGTCAATTATTATTAATAATACGTTTATTGTAGAACCTTGAAATGCAATTCTAAAATAATTTACTTAACCCTTAACAGGGGAGGTGCGGTATCACATCCCGCTCAAAAGTTCATCCGATCACCTCCATTTCATTTTCAGTCTGATTGAATTCTTTTTACCAATAGCTTTTTATTTTGTGACCTTGAACACCCCTCTTGCTTATCAGTATCTTTAGGCAAGTGCATCTGGTTTAAATTTCATTACATTCTTTAGGAGCGGTCTGTGAGACTGCACCTCCCTTTCAGTGTTGCTATTTTGGGCAGTACCGTATTTTTGGGAATAAGCGCCGCACCCCGTGTAAGCCCCGCATCGTAATATATTCTGAAAGAAAAAAGTTTTTTAATGTATCGCCGCACCTTCCATAAGCGTGCACCCAGCATTAAATATCTTAAAAGCATAATCAGTAGTAAAGAAAGCTGGATTAAATGTAAGTAAAAATTTTTTTTTTATTTCTCATTATTTTTAATTAACAATAATGAAATATTTTTAAAAATCCCCGTTTTGCACTTTTTGCCTTCGGCATCCCTCAATTAGCCATCACTTTCGATGTATAATTTATCCGATTTCCAACTGCAAACGCATCTCTCGTCAATGCCAAACTCTCTGGCAGCAAAATGATTTCCAGTTGCTTCTGCCTTTATTACCTTAAAGTTAAAGGCTGCAGTATAACTTTTCAATTGCTTAGGAGCCATTTTAAAAGCAACTCTAAAAAAAAATCGTAAAAAACGATAAGCCAAAAACGCACGAACGACAGCAAAAGATGCAACAGGACGATGTGAGTGAATAATGAAATTAGAGCTAGGAGACAAATTTCCCATTAGATTGCTTGACCAAGCAACTCATTTTTGTGAGGGAAGTGGTAAATTCCCTTTACACACTGGACATCCATCCCTCTCTCTTACTAGTACTTTTGCTGTCTCCTCTCCCAGACCCCTTCGCTCCGACGCGATAAGGCTTGCTTGCCCACGTGTATCAGCGTTTCTCTCCTCAGTGAAACACATGCAATCGCTGACTCAGCTTCCCTTCCCCTCTTAGCTTTACTTGTCGGCCAAGGTCGAAGGACTTCCTGTCCCTTCGCTCCGACATGATAAGGCTTGCTTGCGCACGTGGATCAGCACTTCTCTCCTCAGGGAAACACATGCAGTCGCTGACTCACCTTCCCTCCCCCCTCTTTGCTTTACTTGTCGCCCAAGGATGAAAGATTTCACAAAATGAAAGCAAACAATGTGGTGCCATCTATTAACAGCATTTACAACTTTTTTTTAAAACTTGAAAAAAAAAAAAAATAAACCACTGTATCCGCCGCACCCGTTATATGCGCCGCACCAGCAATTTTTTTACTTTTTTTCTTGTATGCGCCGCGGCGCTTATTCCCGAAAATACGGTAGTTGACATTAGGCTCTTAACATTAGAGCCACGGATATAGGTACATTTATCTTACTTGCGTTATGCAGAACAGATGCAATATATTCCAGATAAGGTTGAGAGCTGTTTGAAAATTTCATAAACGTTATGCAATGATATTCTAGTGACAATGAAGGCTGAACTATTCCTCGAAATACGACGTGTAATACTAATTGTTAAAGGGCTGTTAAAATTTTCCCGTAACTTGATATAATTATTTTTGTGGTACTAAAATGTTATATATTAAACAACTAAAATGAAACCATTTATAAATAATAGATTCATTTTTATTACAAGTAGTTAGTTATTTACTGCAGCATATGATTTTCTCGAAAAATCTTAAGACTCTAGCAAAATTTCCTCAGAAAAGGTATATTTCGATTCTAAGTTCAAAAATATTTTTTAGGGCTCGACCGATGGCATTTTTTGGCCGATGGGCCGATGCCGATTGTTGGCCGATCGTTCAAAGACGGCCGATTGTTTTCCTCCAAATGGCCGATGGCCGATGCCGTGGGCCGATGGCAAAAAAAAAAAAAAAAAATCTAACAGAAATAAATTGATAACAATGTCAGGGATTTAAAGGGTCATTGATTCATTTCACTTTACTTCCTTTCTACGAATGAAGAATTGTAATCACGAAAAAAATTCAGATTTCGACCTAAATTTCTATTTTACGATCACCCAATTTAAACTTCACAAGTTTTTTCGGCACATCTGTACATGCATATGTACCTAAGAACATTGTAGATGACCGAAATATCCATTTTGAACGCCTCCTTAGTTAATTATCGCAAATTCTCTAGTGATGTTTCCGTGAGCGTAAACTTGCGTCCCTCAAAAACGTTATGAAATAATAAGTTGAAAACTCATACGTAGTATGATCTAAAAGTTTGAGGACAAGTTGTATAAAACCTTACCCTGAATAATTCACATTACCGAAGTACATCTATCTACAAAATAGTCACCTTGAACGGCTATGCACTTCTGCCAACGTTCGTATATAGCCTTTAGAAGGACCCCTGGAAGACATTTATCACAGCCTCCTGTAAGGCCTCTTGCGCTGCTGCTTTAACTTCATCGTGGGGAAGAAGGCGACTTTCACGTTGAGGCTGCACGGTTCGATTGGTCAATACTCTGATATAACAAACAAATAACGTAACGTTTCGTCGGACTTAGCTCTGTGTGACTTTTACCTGTTCCCAGCAAAAAAAAAAAAAAAACATTTGCATGGACGCCGCTTTCTTCTGTCTGGAGAAGATAAAGCAGCATCACAGAAGGTAGCGAAAAATAGCTTCCAGGAGTGTTTCCAAAAGTTATATGAACACTGACAGAAGTACATAGTCCCTCAAGGTGACCTTTTGAAGAGGATGTGTTTTGGTAATGTGAATAATTCTGGGTAAGGTTTTATACAGCTTGTCTTCCGAATTTTTGGATCGTATTGCGTACAATTTGTATAGGGTGTAGTTATGCTTCTCTTTTTCTGACTGCTGTATGATGGAAGCCAAAGAACAACAGACAAAAAACAAAGGGGGGGGGGAGGAGAAAATCAAAGAAACTGTTTTATAACCATTTTTTTTTAAATTGAACATATAACTAAGATTTCAGTAATATTGTAATAATGTGTGGATTTAGGTACACTAAACATAGTTAAAAAACATTAAATTATGTTGTTTAATCATTCAAAAAAATAAATAAATAAATAGGAATAAAACTATGAAACCGTCAACAAATTACGCTATTAAAGTGGAAAGATTGCACGTAGACATTTTTTAGTCATCAAATTAAACAAAAAAGGTAACAGATAAATTACAATATTAAATCATAATAGGAATATTTTTGTACTTATTTAAAATTTATGAGCTGAAAAGTTTGCATTTTTCATAAAAGCTATTAACAGTGACATAAATTTTGCGAAAAAAAGAAAAAATAGCCATGAAAAGAGCGATGTTCTTAAAACGCAGTCACAATAAACAAACTCAATATTTAGACCAAGTTAATAACTGAATACATATACTACTTGATCTGATGTTTGCACACGTAATATTGAACAATTTGATTGTTTAATCTTTTTATGAAGCACAACAAACAAGTTCAAACTAAAATTTTCAATTTCACAATAATTTTCTGAAATTCAAAGATTTGCATAATAGAAAATACTTGAAACTTTTCTATAACATATTATTAAAAATACAGTAAAACCTGTTAAGTTGTCCACCCTTGTAAGTTGACCACCTGTCTAAGATGACCGCTATTTTCGGGCACATAATTAGATCTGTATCATATAATTCAACCTCTATAAGTTGACCACCTGTTTAAGTTGACCACTAAAGTAGTGCACCGCAAGTGGTCAACTTACACAGGTTTCACTGTATGATGAAAACGAAAATATCTTATTCATTGATTTTATATAAATACATAAACATACTTACAACAGAAAAAAAATCGATCGCTATTAATGATGCAAAAAAGATGACGCATTACGAAATATAGGTGAAACAAGCATAAAAAATACGTAAAATGATATTTCTTGACCAAAATAAATAATCGCTAAATATTTAAGAAATGCTTGAAATGACGAGGGTGGGTTAGGGGGGTCACCCTCTGATTTTGGAGTAACTCACAACATTAAACTTCGCTATTCAAAAGTCTTTAATCAATTTCTTACATTAATGCTCTAAATTCTTCCTAAACAATAGATAAAGCTTGAAAAAAAAAATCTCTAATTTTACGAATGGTGTTAGTTTTAAACAATTTAGAAGTACAACTAGAGTTTAATTTTAGAAATTGAAGGATTTGGAGGAGGGGCATGCAAGTGTTCTCAGATATACAAAAAATAGTCGTAAAAAATAGAGTTCAAAATAATCATAAACATTGAGCAGAAAAACCCTTTGAAAACTCACACCCGAGGTTGTTTTGACGTGCAGTGGCGGATTTAAAATATAGCAAATATTGCAATTGCGCGAGAGGCCCCATAACCATAGGAGAACCGTAGGAGTTACAAAAATGCTTATGATAAATGTTTTAGAACTTCTGTGATAGAGAAATAGGGCCCCAAAATGTATTTCGACGAGGCCCAAGCTTGTAGCTCCGCCGAAGCGACACAGAAAAGACTGCATTACTGTGATTCATATTAGAAATATCGAAAAATTAAAAAATTACCGTCGGTTCAACGGGAACAAAATGACACAAAAACCGGTTTCACCATCTCATATTTGTTTCCATGTTCTCCAATTCGACAATATATCACCAAATGATCATCAATCTGAGACGCTATATTAGTTTTTCATTGAAATAAGTAATTAATAGCCACAAAAAATGAGTAACTAGGATTTTTAGAACACCCGATCGAAAGCAAAAAGGGAAGTGCACAACTGGAACGTACGCACAGAGCCTGATTACCACAAGGGCATGTAGGGCACAGGCCCCTCCTCTTAGATTTCAGGGGGGATCCCCTTAATTTATCATGCTAATTAAAATCCACTCACACTTGATTTCATTCAGAATCTAAAGTATAATGATATCATTGGTATTTTTGCAAATGCTAAGACAAGGAAAAATTCTCTTATTTGTGGATTAAAATTCCCCTTAAAAACTTGATCTCCTTGCAAATCCTAAAACCACTCCAAGTTTAGTCCGTATTTACTAATAAAAGTTATATCATAGATAACTTTGATATTTACGGTTTGCTGCCACGGGCAAGGTTTAACTGAATCTCATATAATTATCGTATACTATATCTCTTTCACTTTTTAAATGTATAATACTATATTGTGATATGAGGTACCACCAAATTTAGCATGGTTGTGTTAATACGCAAGTATCGAAACATTTTATAGCTTCATTACATGGAATAAGCGGGAATGGGGGGGGGGGGGGGGGCGCAAAATGAATTTCATGATTTCATGCCCAGTCAGTGTCTTCAAAAATCTTAGTCAGGCCCTGGGGGGCCCTGAAATATAGCTGTGCCCCATGTCCAATGAAAGAATGATCGGGCTCTGCGTACGCACATCCCACATGCGAAAATTTATCCTTCTGCAGCTTACCATTTTTGAGTTATGACTTATAAGAGATACATACGAACATCCAGCCGCAAGAAACAACACAACAATTAACTTGTTTGGTACCTGAATGCAGTATTAAAAACTCTTTCAGGGGTGACTAAAATAGAAATTCATACTGAAATTTAAGTAAACAATTTTATATGAAAACAATAACTCCCTTTACTTTGTATTAAAAAGTAAAACAACAAAGGTCTTTTTTTTTTCAAAAACATTGGCCAATTCCATCGGCTTTTCGATGTTTTTCAAGGCCGATGGGCCGATGTTTCCTGCAAGTTAGCATCGGCCACCGATGCCGATGGCTAAATTGTTGAACCATCGGCGCTGATACATCGGCCAGGCCGATGCATCGGTCGAGTCCTAATATTTTTTCCCCTTGCTAATAAAAGTTCAAAGAACATCTGAGGGAAATTACAGGAATGTATCTTAATTGCACAATTTTTAAGAAGTTTTTAAATATAGCGGTCCCTGAGACCTCACGTCCCCTGTTACGTCCTACTTTTTCAGCTCCCCTGTAACGGGTCAAATGAATTCTTTTATGTGCCGTTCTTTACCTATACTTTTAACACGTTCACTTTAAAAACCGCAATCTCTTTGCATCCGCCATGGGTATAAGATTTTTTGCATTTATGATGCTTACTATGTCTTGTGAAGAGGCAAAGAAATTAGGTTAATTTGTAATTAAGATCTTTATCTTTAAGAGTGTCAAATGTCAGAAAGTTAAGTATGGAATCACTGGCTGAAATTTCTTCTTGTTTCAGCTTCTTTAAGTGTTTCAATACATGCATATTATCTATAGTTGGCAGGGTTTGCGATTCTTTTTATTTAAAAAAAAAAAAAAAAACCTTGACTTTTTAAAAACTTAAATCAGTTTTTTTTAATCAAAAAAATTGTAGATTTAATTACTTAACATGAGTAAACATATCATACAAATACAAATACAAATGTGACGACCAGCAACAGGCACTGGGCCCAGCTAGGCTGGTCCTAGTCAATTAATTAGTCCCCAATGAAGATCAATGGCCCTCTTAAAGCTATCCACTCCCTTGCTCATTACCGCCTCTTCCGGTAAGCTATTCCAAGTGCCCACAACCCTGCTAAAGTAGTAGTTTTTCCTGATTTCCAAGTTAGCCTGAGATTTAAATAGCTTAAAACAATGACCCCTTGTCCTGCTTTCCCCCGCAAAAATTTAATCCATTTACATCTTTCATTTTGACAAATTTAAATAACTGAATCATGTCCCCTCTGACTCTCCTTTGCTCCAGGCTATACATGTTAAGCCTATTGAGTCTGGTATCATAATCTAAATCTGAGGGTCCCCTTACTAATTTAGTTACCCTTCTTTGAACCCTTTCCAATACAAAAATATCTTTCTTCAGATAAGGCGACCAAAACTGAACAGCATACTCCAAATGAGGTCTTACTAAACTCCTATATAAAGGCAGAAGAACTTTCTTAGATTTGTTTGAAATAGATCTATTGATGAACCCAAGCATTTTGTTGGCTTTGTTACTAGCCATACTGCACTGTTGACTAAACTTGAAGTCCTGATTTATAAAGACACCCAGATCCATAACATTTTCTGCCTGATTTATGACTGAACCCTGTAAACGATATCTCATACGCTTATTTCCATGACCTAAGTGTAGCACTTGACATTTCCCTACATTAACTGCCATACCCCATTTATCTGCCCACTTAGTAATATGATCTAAATCCTCTTGCAGCTGTTTTACTTGTTCTTCATTTTCGACAATCCCCATAACTTTTACATCGTCAGCAAAACAATTCATGCTTCCAGAAATATTTTCATTGATGTCATTCATAAATATAATAAACAAAAGAGGCCCTAAAACTGATCCCTGAGGAACCCCACTTAAAACATCACTCCAATTAGAATGATTTCCTCTCACAACTACTCTTTGCTTCCTACCAGTAAGCCAATTTCTGACCCAAAGTAAAGTTTTTCCTCCTATTCCAATGTCAGCTAACTTGCTGAGAAGAGCAACATGCGGTACCTTGTCAAAAGCTTTTTGAAAATCAATATAAACAACATCCACACATTTTTTGTTATCCAAAGCTGAGGTAACCTTGTCGTAGAAATGCAATAAATTAGTAGTACAGGATTTACCTTTCCTGAAACCATACTGCAAATTAGTCAACAGACTATTAGTCTCTAAAAACATCATGATCTTAATTTTGATCAAAGTTTCGAAAATCTTACAAATCACCGAAGTCAAACTTACAGGTCTATAATTCCCAGCAATACCTTTAGACCCCTTCTTGAAGAGTGGCGTTATGTTAGCCAGCTTCCAGTCCTCTGGCACCGTCCCCGAGTTATAAGAAGCATTGAAAATATTCAAAATAACATCCACTAATTCCTCTGCACATTCAACTAAAATTTTTGGATAAATATTATCTGGTCCCGGAGCTTTAGTTGCTTTAATCTTTTTCAAATGAAATAAAACCTCCTCCCTGGAAAATACAAAATCCTCAAGCTGTATAATAGCTTGTGTCTTGTTAGTGTCAACTGTTGAGATACAGTTATCGTTAAACACACTGGAAAAAAAGTTATTTAGAACATTTGCAATATCCCTATCGTTTTGGATTAAATTTCCATGCTCATCAACCAAAGGCCCAATTTGACTGTTTCGAGCTTTCCCAGAATTAGCGTAAGCAAAAAACCTCTTAGGGTTCCCATCAATGTCATCAGCCAGCCTTTGCTCCAATTCCCTTTTCTGAATCCGTACCAAATACTTAAAATTTCGCCTTGCCTTACCATACTGGAGCCTCTCCACACTCTGACCAGTTTCTTTAAACTTACGAAAAGTGGCTTGCTTATAATTAAGAGCTTCTTTAGTCTCCCTGGAGAACCACATGGGCCAAATTTTGGTACTAACACCTTTTCTCCTAAATAGAACATAGTCCCCAACGGTTTTAGCAAGTTTATCCTTAAATTCCGTCCACTGCTGATCTACGTCGCTATTTTCCAACCCTGACGAAAAAACCTCTTTCAAGCTCTGCCTAAGTGCAACAAAATCGGTGTTTCTGAAATTGGGCACAAACCTAAAATTCTCATCTTTGCACACTTCAAATTTAACCCGGAACCTAATGCTGTTATGATCACTATCTCCAATATGCTCCCCTACACTCAACCCCTGAACAAAACTACCTATGTCACAAAAAACTAGATCCAAAATGGCCTCCTCTCGAGTTCCCTGAGTTACAACTTGATCTAAGAAACAGTCACCAATTACTTTTAAAAATTCCTCTTCTTTGCCATTACCAGGATAAAAATTATTCCAATCAATACCCGGAAAATTGAAATCCCCCATTATGATAACGGATCCCTTACTAGACATGTCACTAATAATACGGTACATCTGTTCATCATGTCCCTGGTTTGAATTAGGTGGCCTATAAATGTTTCCAAAGCGTAGCTTTATGCCCTTACTGCTCATCAACTCCAGCCAAACCATATCAATATCAGTAGGCTTATCATTTATGACCAATTCATTGCAAATAAAATTGTCTCTAACATAAAATAAAACCCCACCACCTCTTTTACCTACTCTATCCTGTCTGAATAAATTATACCCAGCAATATGTAATAACTCTGCATCAGATTCGGTAGCCCATGTCTCTGTAATTCCGATAACATCCAACTTCTCATCCATAACTATGCTTTTCAATTCATCCATCTTGTTCCTAATACTGCGAGCATTGGTATAGAAAACTTTAAGCATGCCTAAGTTGCTTTTATTTAACACCCTGAAATTTCCTAAATTACAATTGTTAACATTACTACTCTTGTTTGTCACTTTATTTCCATTTCTAGCAATACCCAAAAACATTTCATTCTCTCGATACCTGGTGCTTGAACCATGCCCCCCATTCCAACTTAGTTTTTTGACTCCGAAGCCCTTAAAATTAATCCACTAACCATTTTGACCCCTGTAGAGCTCAGATGCAGGCCATCCCTAGCAATCCAATCCCGTTTACAGTGACTCCATACATCAATGAACCTGATACTGCGCTTTTCGCAAATTGACTTCAGTAGCAAGTTCATACACCTCGCACGTTGATTTAGCCAGCTCCTATGCACTCCATACCTGGGAAGCAAACCAACCACTTGGACATTCGTCGAAAAGCTGGTTGCTTTATCCAACAGGGATTCCCATTCCCTAGAAAACTCCTCATTTTTACTGTGGCCTACATCATTTGTTCCCACCCACAAAGTAACCATGTCCTCCTTATTCAATACTCCCTTCTTTTCAGCAACCATATTAACGTCTTTTACTTGAGCCCCTGGTAAGCAACACCTAGCCACCTTACGCTTTACTCTCCCAACTGTGTTACCCACCTCCCTTACCATAGAGTCCCCCAAAATTACACCCTTAGTTTCCCAATCTAACTCCTCATTTGAAACTTCCCCCTGAATTTCTGGAACATTTATACCCTCTACAACTGGCTTACACCCTAATGCTAACTGGGCTTCCAAAACTAGCATCTTAAGTCTTAAGTCTGAGAGTTCAGCACATTTAGTGCAAATATAATCCTCTTCAAAAACAGACTCATTTTCCCCCTTATACAGGCAGAACATATGACATAAATCACAAGAGATCCACCTGTCCCCCTTCCCACTCTTTACCTCTTTCATAATGCATATAACACCCATTTCTACTCAGTGAATATGTTCCAAAAGGCAAAACAGTAAGATAAAAATGCAAAAAAACACAGAATAAATACTAAAAACAGCAGTAAATAAACAGAGTTGCTACACCCAATAAAGCACACAAGATCAAAGACCAGGAGATCACCACATGTTAGGCTTAGCTCCAAAAAATGCAAAAACACTTCAAGAATACAATAACAGCAAAAATGAGCCCCCAAAACACAATAAAACTAAATTACATGATAAAGTGAAGTAAAAAAACCTAAAACTAGACAGTAATAATGAAAAATTATAGTAAAAAAACACTTATCAAATTAGCAGCAAAAAACACTCCCTGCATCACAGGCGCCCTCTAGTGGCCGAGATGACCTATCTCCAATATGCTCCCCTACACCTCTACTGTATCATATTTAATACAGTAGATGAAAAATCAACTGTAATGGTCATCTACTGTATCATATTTAATACAGTAGATGAAAAAGCAACTTAATAGCTAAACAGTCATACCACTATTTCCTAGAATTATAATTTTCATGGGGTCACACCGGGGAGTTATGGATCACTCTCTTTCTGGGGTGAATAATGGTCAACAACTTTTTACTGTTAAAAAATGTTTTAGCCAAAAACTAAATTATGCTAAGTCACCTTATACATTCAATTTTCCTATACGAAGGTCAAAAACAGTGCAACAGTGAAGTAAATAAGAGAGAAAAGAGTTTTCACACACTTCTATAAAAATATCTTCAAAAAATATTGCCTCAAAAAATTATGATTTTTTTCAGGATTCCTGTCGGTGAAACACTGTTGAAGGAAGAATTTTGTTGGTACTGTTTTTCAATAGCAAATGGTCTAAGCTTTTCGTGCCTAAGTACTTTTTTTTTCTTCGTTTTTTAAAATTAACTAAAAGTAGGCTGGTTTATACCCCAGTTCAGTGGGGTAATTCTGGGTCACTGAGGTAATTCTGGGTCAGTATATTTTCTGATATTTTAAATGTTTTTCTTATTCATTTCTATGTAAATAATATCAGTATTAACTTTAACTTATCCTTTTCTGTGCGAAACTCTCTCTTAAAAAGAAATTTTAATGTTTTAATTGCGACATTAGATAATATATCTTCTTCAATTGCTGCTGAAGTATCATGCCCTTTTGACTAGCAAATCAATTTCAGCTTTGAAGGTAAACTATATCAGCATGCAATTATGGCACACATCAAGAACCAAAATAAGCAACAAATTCATACAAATCCCTTAAGTACCAAATAAGGAGACAAATTTGATAGTTATAACAAATCAAACTCGCGTGTCTATCTTGTAACTGTAAGAGAAATTGAATTCACAAATATAGGCAATGCAATAAACCCTGCTTGCAAAAAAAAAAAAAAAAACAACCCTTTAACAAGCTGATATAGACAGCCGCTAAATGCAAAATGAGCTTATTTTGGAATTGTTTATGACAACGACAAAAAGAAGGAAGAATTTGCAATAACACAATTGCAAAAACAATCCTGTTTAAAAATTGTTAAAAGATGGTGCTGTAACCGAATTCATTCTATACTTGAAAATCAGATATACTTTGTTTCGTATGATGTTAGTGACATATTCTACAGTGGGAAAGCAACTTAAATTTTGGACAATTTAAAAGTAGAAATGAATTTTCTGGAACAAGGTGTTGGGTATTTTACTTTGTTCGAGCAAGAAATTTCTAGAAGTAATTTGAAATAAGTGAATTTTTTTCAGTCTAGTTAATGAAATTAAAAAGAAAGATCCTTGAGGTTGATAGAAACATGAATGATGAAGGTAGCATACAAATATTAAAAAAATTTCTTCACCAAATCGTGGGCTTAGAACAAAGAGCAATAACCAATTATAGTCAACTAGTAAGAGTAACATCAAATTATTTCAATTATAATGTGCTATTCCTTAAACATAAAGCTTTTTGTCATTAAAAATTCCCTTTGTGGGCTAAGGAATGATGATTTAGAATAGTTAATTACTTTTTACATGGATTACTTTAAAAAAAGGGGGGTGACCCATATTTACCTCATGTGTGACTCATAATTGTCCCGATTCGGGGTAATTTATGGTCACTAATTTAATTTAAATAAAATAAATAATAAAGTAATTTTAGGTAAATGGATTATTTGAATAACTTCTAAATTGCGAAAGCTTACTCCGTGCCAAATTAAATCATTTTATCTCTTATATTTAAGAAAATATTAAGATGTTATGAAATTTTAACCCATAGTTGCCCCGTCTGACCCTACTTTTTAGAAGAAAAATTCTTAAAATTTGTCAGTTTTCTATGTTTATCAGCCTACAGTCACACAGAAGTTTTGAAATGATCTACAAAATTTCGATCTATTTTGAAAATTAAAATTATTTGTACAATTTTTTTCAAAAGGTTCCCTAATATTTAAATTGAATTTTCTGTACTTCAATCTCTTATGAGTAACCTTATGTTTCTATGCCAAAATCAAACACAAACTTCACTGAAATTTTTTGTTGTATTTGAAATTTGCTCTTTTATATCCTGTAAATATTTCAATTACTTTGATAGTTCGAAGTTATTTAGGCCTCTACTACTTCCAGTCGGCTTATTATAGTTCTCATTTTAGCAGTTATTTCATTTTGTAAAGTCTTTTTTTTTTGGTTAGGAAATTGTTAGTACCTATTTTGTTTTTGAGAAAAGATTAATTTTCAAGGATTATTACTTATTTTTTATTCATTTTCAAAATAAAACATATTTCAATGGTTAATCCTTCCCCCCTCCTCCTTGTATTTGAATTTGATTCCAAGATGGCTCAAGTCTAAGAAGCAGTAAATGCATATTTTGCTATATAAATTTAGTATATTTGTGCATTCAATGTATTGTATGAAAGTAAAAATAAATAATATTAGAGTTGTACATACGTTTTCTGAAATATGTTTTAAAAAATGCATCTTCAAACAAGAATCTAGTCCTTAAAAAGTAAACTGAAATCCTGCAAAACGCCTTAAGAACTCCTTACTTTTAATTTTCAAAGTTAAGTATGAACCCTGTTAATATCATCACAACACTCTGGATGTCATGTCACTTTTCCGAAATCCTAAACCTAAGGCACATAATTTTAAAGGAACGTGTCAGGTCTATTTTATTGTGAAATTAGTTCCTGCAATATTTTCAGCTGCTTTGACCCAATTTCTTTGCATCTTGAATGCTTTCAGTAAAGTAATAAAAACATCTGAGGCACAGGCCCATAATTTGGAGGCTCAGGAGTGAGCAGTCCTCCTGGCTTTAAGAAAGAAATGTATTTTCATATGAGGTGGGCATGGTTTCTGTTGTTTTTTGATAACTTGCATTGAGTTTACCTCCTTCATCCCCCCCTCTGGAAAATTGCGAAATTACTTACCTGTTGACAAAATTTATTGTAGGAATTTTTTCGTGAGGGAGATAAGATATTTGTGTTGTTAATCAAGCTTGTACTTTGTATATGCCGTAGGCTAATTTTATAGAAATTTTGTATTTGTTTGAAAAATCTGGCAATCTTGTAAGTTTGTTCACTTGCGTGGAATGTGATTCTTCTATGCAGTATTTCTTTGCTTTCACTGGGGGAGAGCTACATAGATTATGAAGATGCGGTGCTTCTGAGCATTGTTTTCCACCAATGCACTTTTTGGGTGATGCGGCACTTATACGGATGTTATGTTTCTTCTGAAAATCATGGTAAATCAAAATTATATTAATTAACTCTTGTCACTCTGTACACATGTTGTAGAAAGTTTGAAGTGTGTTGTGATAACAAGGTTTGTCTGTATATAAATCTTTTATCATGTAATGCTTGTTATTAGTATTATTGCTGTTATTTTTATTTTGTTTTTCTTTTTTAATTTTGGTAATATAAAGTATATATATTTTCAGGAATTTCTATTAATGCTCAAAATGGTGAAGGTGAAACTCCCCTACAAATTGCTTCAGCCAATGGTTGTATTGATGTCGTACGTTTGCTTTTGAACCAAGGTGCCTTTGTGGATCTACCTAACTATTATGGTTGGACACCTCTCATGCATGCAACTCTTCATGGTCACTCAGATATTGTAGTTTTACTACTGGATTACAAAGCCAAAGTCAACACTTTCAATAAATTAGGTAAATGCTGTTTAACTTGTTCACTGTCAGACCACAGATTATATGGAAAGGCTAATATCTGGTTTATAGGCAGAAATGAATGCACCTATTACCTTTCAGGGAGGATGGTAATTTCTCTGATACAAATGTGCGAGTTTGCCTCTTAATTATTTAGATGCAGTTTGGTATAAATGATAACGTATGTTCGCGGCAATCATTTTTTAAATATGAACTATAGTCCGGTCAATTTAGACATAAAAATAGTGACCAAATAAAAAAAATTCCGACAGAGCCAAATTTTTGTAAAGACCTTGGGACCCTTTACCATTACAAATAAAGTGCCAAAATTCCCCATCGATCCCATGTGAGGTAAAATAAGTTATTCAAGGTCAAAGGTCAAATTTTGAGGTTTTTTGGATTTTTCTCAAAAACAGTAAGTTTTATCAAAAGTACCTCAGACCAAAGGTTTATATCTCAAAATTCTCCGAAGAAAGGGTCCTTATAACTTTTTCTCTAAGACTAACCATTTTTCAGTTCTCCCAAAAGACAGCCAGACACTTACGGAATCCCCTCTACTTGCATGGCTTTGAATAACATCTGACTATTCTAGTCTGTGTTTCATCATTCACACACCCTGGGGTGCCCACCCCCTAAGGGAAGGGTAAGGGTGCACCCACCTCAGTATTGCAGAAATCCCCTCAAAGGCAACCCCCTCCCCAAATGAGACAAATACCCCTCTAAACAGCCCCCCCTAAAAATTTCGATGGTGCAGTCTGGGCCATGACCCCTCCTAGGTGGACACCTCTGATGTACCTGCTTCTTTTAGAGTTAAAAGTGCAGTTCGAGTGAATAAATGTATTTATTACAAGAGTCTATTGTTGTTTGTGCTGATCAATATTTAAGAAAAATTTCAATTTTTCTTTATTTGCAATAAACTTTTGACTTAATGTGAAACTATTGTGGTCAGTTGTGGAATGCTAACTTAATTGATGCAAGTGTCGCAAGAAGTGATGAGTTTGCTGATTATTTAAGAAGTCAAAAGTCTTACAATTCACGTCGATTGCAGAAAATTATACACCCGGAAAAGTTCAATCTCTGCAACAAAAAGACAACATGAGGATGAACAGGGCAGTACTTCAAAAGTAAGTCCACTGTATACTAGAGTGCAATTAAGTGAATCTGAATCCAGCTTTTGTTTTAAAAAACTACTTATTTTATGGCGATGAAGTGAATGAAGAGGCTGAGAAGAAGAAAGCTCAGAATTATCGCAGAAAATTCATAAATTTTCTACAGTTACATTCAAAGAATCCCTTTTGAAATTAGCTGAAGATTGCTCTGATGATGTGTCAAAAGCTTTCCTTGCATTTATTAATTATGAGTATGAATTAGTCCTTGCTGTATGAATTTTTCTGCGATAATTCTGGGCTTTCTTCCTCTCTCTGCTTATTTCAAATAAAGAAAAATTGTGACATTTTTCTCAGAAATTGATGGGCACAAACAACAGTAGACGCTCGTAATAAATTGTTCATTCGAACTGCACATTTAACCAGAGCCAGATTTAGGGGAGGGCAGGTGAGGCTACTGCCCCAGGACCTCCTCAACAAAGGGTCCCCCACAGTAAAATTTTTAAAAAATATCCTAACTTTCATGGGTCAGCAAATTTTAAGTTTTTTCCCCCAGACATTTTTTTTTTTTGTATTTCTACAAAGAATGCTTGCACAAAAATAATATTATCGATATATCAGAAAGCCCTGATTGCAAGTATCCATTTACTATCAATTTTTCTATTTGATTGAGCATTTCAGTGGCAATTTATTTTATTTTTTAATTCATTTAATTTGTAATTTGTACCTATAAGTTAAAGAGAAATAAAGTAAGTTAAAAAAATCCGAAAAATGGTTAATTTTACAGATCATTCTTACAATTCTCGCTTCTTGAGCTCAAAAATTTAAAAATTATTTGACGAAATGGCTTAAGGGAAATTTTTTAAATCGAAAATATCGGATATGTATACATATATATCAAAATATTCAGATATATATCAAAGTATCGGATGTTTTCGAAAGTATGGTGATCTTTTCGAACCCTGATTATGGGCCTCCACTCTTCGCTGCCCCGGGGCCTCTACACTTCCAAATCCGGCCCTGCATTTAACTCGAAAAGAAGCAGGTATGTCAAGGGTGCCCATCTAGGAGGGGTCATGGTGCAGACTGCGCCATCGAAATTTTTAGAAGGGTTGTTTTGAGGGGTATTTTTTCATTTGGGGGGGGACTTGCTTTTGGAGGGGGGTCTCCATGATATTGAGAGGGGTGCACCCTTGCCCTTAGAGGGGTTGTCACCCCTGGGTGCATGAATGATGCCATTCTGACTAGAATAGCCAAATGTTATTCAAGGCCATGCGAGTAGAGGGGGTTCCGTAAGTGACTGGCTGTCTTTTGAGAGTATGCAACATCATGGAAATGGTGGGTTTCAGAGAAAAAAAATTATAAGGAGCATTTTTATAGAGAGTTTTGAGATCTACAACTTTTATCTGGGGTACTTTTCGATAAAACTTACAGTTTTCGAGAAAAATCCAAAAAACCTAATATTTTAACTTTTGACCCAGAAATTTTTTTTAGCCCACATGGGATCGATGGGGACTTTTGGCACTTTATTTATAATGGTAAACCCAAGGTCTCTACAAAACTTTGGCTCTGAAAGAATTTTTGTTATTTCCATTGTTGAAATTGACCAGACTACTATATTTGATTGATATTCTTACTATAAAAATTAATTGATATGTTTTTTACAACATTATTTTGAACTTACCATTTTGATTTTACATTTCTGGCCAAAATGAAAACATTTTACTTTCTTTTTGTTGTTTCCATAGAAACTCTTTGTTTCAACTCTTTTTTAACTTAGAGAATGCAATAAATTAATTAGGCGCTAGTGACATTATGAAATGCATGCATCAAAATCTCATCTCTATTTTTCCTTCTCCAATGCTAGATTCATTCAGATGTAATTGTCTTAGCTTGACCGATTGCCAAATTACATATAATCCGTGGTCAAAGAGTATAAGGAGACCAATTTACCAAAGTATTAGTTTTAATATTCAAAACTCTTTCCCACTTAGTGGCATCAATGACTTGGTGGTTTGACCAGAATTTTTTTTCTTTGGGAGGGGGTTGTAACATTCTTTACATCTATCTATTTTAAAATGCAATAGTTATGACTTAAAACCAAAGATTATGAGAGTCTTGAACCCCAGACAACTTCCTGGTTGTGCCCCTATCAGTACTTGACAATATTGTCGCTCTGGTACTGTAAAAATCTCCGAATTTACTGATGTGTATTGCACACACACATAGCTTTTGTGTGTCATTAATTAAGAGTCCTGAAACTGGACTGGAAATCCTGTGGAACTACTAAGTAAACGCACTAGTAGTGGCCACAGTTAAACACTTTTTGTGTCTTTTTTAAACTGTGGGTCTACAATATCAATTCTAATTTTAAAACTCAATGAGCGTATTATAGTCCAACTCTTCATATATCGTCCCATTTTCTAAAAATGCCAGAATTTCAATTTGTTTATTTTTTTATCAATTTTTTAGCAAACCTCAAATTTGACCCATTAGTGGCTGTTTCAAAATCTGAAATTTTCATTAGTGGCCACATGCATGAATCAGTAGTGACCATCTGACATCCTTTCCCTAGAATTTACATTACTTACTTTAAATTCAAATAACTGATGAACAAAATGGATTCAGTATGATAGTTACATTAAGTACCAATATATTACTCACGTTTTTATTGTACATTACTTTCTTCAAAATACATAAGTATTTAGGTTAAAATAAAAAGTTTTATAGTAGAAAATTTAATTTGTATTTTTGTATGCTAATGTAAAAAATAAAGTAAAAGAAAATGTATGTACTTATATAAATATCATAGATGTAAACTTTGGTTAGTATGAACTGAATAATCACTATCACTTCAAAATCATTCGTAATAAAATAGTAAGGTAAACACACCATTCAATGTAATTACAGGGCATTTTGTTTCCTTCAACTTACCAAAGCACACCAATGGATGTAGGAAATTGGTAGTGTGAGTTTTCAATACTACTAAAGATACAAATGCAAATACAAAGACAAAAGTGACGACCAGCAACAGGCTCTGGGCCCAGCTAGACTGTTCCTAGTCAATTTACAATCCCCAGTGAAGATCAATGGCCCTCTTAAAACTATCCACTCCCTTGCTCATTACCACATCTTCTGGTAAACTGTTCCAAGGTTCCACTACCCTGCTAAAATAATAAATTTTCCTAACATCCATGTTAGCCTGAGAATTAAATAGCTTAAAACAATGACCCCTTGTCATGTTTTCTAAACATCAGCCCATTAACATCTTTCATTTTAATAAATTTAAACAACTGAATCATGTCCCCTCGGTCTCTTCTAAATCGGCCGATCAATCAATGAAGATCAATGGCTTCAGGACCGGCTCCAGCAGTTTTGCCGCCCCAGACAAATCTGCAAAATCCCCCCCCCCCAAAAAAAAAACAATATGTTCAAACATTACATGTTTTCATTTTTGCATTACAAATATACTTGATTTCCCTTCCTTTTGGTAATTCTGTCTTTTTAATACCAAACATTTTTCTAAAAATAAAACCTCACTCCTCCCCCTGCACCTCCTAAAATGGTTATTATTGAAAGCAGTTTTCTCGCCATTGTCTTCACCTGTTCATCAATTTATTGGTCCTAAATACGGCCACAGCTTTTCTTCACAGTCCGACATAGTGCAGGATCTGACAGTAGTTCTGTAGGAAAGTTTGAGTAGGGAGAATTTTTTTTCAAAAATGTTTAGTAGGTGTCCTAGAAAGTATTTTAGACTTGGGTGGACATCGGCCACCTGGTCCATTCTCCTGCTATGACGTCATCAAAGATGCAGGTCGCTCACTCTCATAAATATTCAGCACTTCTGTAGAAAGTTTGTGTAGGCAGCTTTTTTTTAAACAAAACTGTTTAGTATATGACCTAGAAAGCATTTTGAACTTGGATGGACATCAGCCCCCTGGTACGTTTTCTTGCTATGACGTCATCTAAGATTGCGGCTGCACGCTCTCATTAATGCTCATATCTATGTTAATACTTGACTGATTTGACTGAAAATTTGGTCAGTATGTTGAAATTAGGGGTTTTAAGGTAAATAGCAACGTGTATTAACTATTGCTCTAAATTAATATATTTTTATATAAGATTTATTTCTTTACAAATAGTAAGAGAAGACTAAAAATACATACTAAATACGTTGAAACATGTTCAAATTTGAAATAAAAATTATGGTAAATAAAAAAGTAATATCTAATAAAATCTAAAAGGTATATTTTAAAAATATTGTTAAAGTTTGGTTGTAACCCTTTACAACTACGCTTGCAGAAAGAGCAACGCAACAATTTTCTGATGTTCTTTGCATGACTATACAGCCATAATCTAAGATAATCTCGAGATCTACGGAACAACTTTCTCTGTATACTTGCACTAATTATTTTTCTGCCGACTTAATACTTTGTTCTATGTAATTTCAGGCAGATGTTATACCTAAATTCTCCAAATATTTTATAGATGCACAATGAAGAGTAGCTTTTTTCTGTTGCCAAATAGCTCATGTTATCTGATCAAAATAGTGCAGGAATGGCTAGAAGCATTGAACATAACTTTTTACTACTTTTTCCCATGAATATCATGATCATCTAAAAGTCATGTGGTCTCACCAAATCAAATGCACAGCAATACCAAATCATTGAAGAGAAGTCCAGCAAAAATAAACTAACATCATTCTGTCCATATCAGAACAAACAAAAACTATTTTAGGATACTCACACAGGGATAAATGTTTTGAATGTATCATCTTTTTTAAGTTTGATTCCTTAACTGTCAAGCAATTTTATTCCTGGTGGTTTATTTGCTTTCTACTTAGCACTGATGTACTGTTGTACAATACCTCACCTTCTTCATCATCATAAAAGGCCTCAAAGATGTGGTTGTGGTATTACATAGTGTTTGTATGTATGATGCGGTTGGTATCACACTGTGCCTGTATTGGCAATGAACACCAGTAAAATAAGTTTGTTTCATGATGATCCCCGAAAAACTGCTGAGTTGGACATGTATTGGAACTAGGGGCGTCAAATAGGGGGGTCAAGAGGGGGCGGTCGCACCCCTAAAGTTTTTGCGCAGAATGATAGAAAATGGGTGAATTCAGTTTATGTAAGGTCGGAAATCAGCGTTCATTAAAAAAAATCTCGCTGGTTCTCGGTAACTGTTTGATGAAACTCGACACATTCCCAGACTATAAAAAGTGTTTTTTGTTATGTGGATGATTATTTAGAAATTCATGAAGTATTTTCCGGCCTTTTCAGAACATTGAAAACTGATATAGAACCATGTTTAATTTTAACTAAAGAAGACATTTCCTCATATAGGCTAAGTATTTCATACTTGTGTGCTCAGTGTAATAATGATGGAGTGTCCAATATGAGAGGCTCGTGCAAAGTGGTGTGGCTGCATGGTTTTCACAAGAAAATTCCCTGATATTTTACATTCACTTTTACGCTAATTTTTTAAATGTATATTTAATGAGTGTTCATCGTTTTCTTCTGCTAGAAACACGTTTCAGCTGCTGAATGCATTTATATTGCATGCGATTATTGAATTTAATATATATATATCCCACCATATATATTCTGTAAAAAACTAGCCAAGTCTCGATGGAGCTGCTTGTTTATCTCTAAAAAGTAGTGAAATCTAGACAAAGTCATGACAAGTCTAAGGTTCCTTACTGCGATTTCTTTATTATTATAGTTAATGTTGTGTGACTTGGCCGTTAAACATTCTTTATACGTTAGTGGGTACAAGTCAAATTTGTTTACACGTTTTCCAAGTGGCAATTTTCCATCGTCAATGGGTAGCGGTTCTGGCGAAAGATTGGTGCTATGGTGTCATGGAGAACCTGGTTTTATACCCTTGTGTACCATTTAACGGCCAAGTCACACAACATTAACTATAATAATAAAGAAATCGCAGTAAGGAACCTTAGACTTGTCATGACTTTGTCTAGATTTCACTACTTTTTAGAGATAAACAAGCAGCTCCATCGAGACTTGGCTAGTTTTTTACAGAATGTTTTTGGTGGGATTTCACTTCTTTTTGTAGAAACATTTAATTTGTGTAATGTTCGAGTAGACTAAAGTTAGGCTAGATTAAATTAGAAGATGTGTCCCACTACGCTGGACTTTAGCAATGACAGTCGATTTTTTTATGTACCAATAGTAGAAGGGGGCATTACCATATCTCTAATACACCTGAGGGTTCTTCATTAGATACTTCAGCTTTCGATTTTTGACATCAAATAAAGCGGCCCGCCAAGTTGAATATTTTTTATAAAGGCGTTATGTCGATCTCGAATAGTTTGGTTGGGCTCTTGTGTTTTCTAATCAGGGTCACTCCAGATCTTCAATTAGCTTAGTTTTTATAGTTTTCCCTTTATGTGGCTATCAAACCCTAACTCTGTACCAAATTTCACATCTCTGAGTTCATGGGAAGTACTAGTTCTATTTTGATGATCATGAGTGAGTGAGTGTCATAAATGCGAAACTTTGCTTTCGCTTAACTTCAGAACTAAATGACCTACAGACTTGAAATTTCGGATTTTAAGTATGTGATGATAGCTTACTGGATGACGAAAATTTCTGCGTTCTAGTCTCACCAGAAGGTTCTCAAATAGGGGCCCGAAAATGCGGCGAAATGGTTCCAGTAAAGATGGTACGGCAGTGTTTGCTTCGCGCTCGACTTGGCGGGGGCACTGCCGTGCCCCCAAATATATATATATATATATATATATATATATATATAAAAAATTAAGCAAACAAAATTTCAAATATTAAACATTATATAAAAAAAATGATGATAAAAAGGAAAATTGCAAAAAGCTATTAAATAGGAAAAGATAAAGTATGAATCCAGAGCTCATCAGCCGTGGAGGATTCATTAACTATGGTCAAAAGACCAAAAATTTAACTATGAACTAAAAGAGAATATTTAAGTTCCAGTACATGCAATATATAGTAACAATGGGCAAATGCACCACTTGCTAAACTATAAACAATAAACAAGAGCTCAAACCTAAAACTAAAAGCAGGGGGTTTCGCCTCGACTAATTAGGAAAACAAGTTCCGATAATTAGCCATCCACGGGACAGTACCTGCCAATAACAAAATTATCTTACCTTGAAATCCATATAAAGAGACAATTCCGATGTCTCTTGACAGGAGAGGGATTAGGGTCATGGCGCAAGCTGCACCATTGAAATTTTTAGGGAATGCTGGCTTAGGAATGTGCTGACTAGGTTTTGTAAAAACATGTCTGTCCGTTGATTTAGTATAGCTTTTTATTGTTTAGGTTTAGCTGCTACTGATATTGCTGCTTGGAATGGTGACTTACCAATTTTGAAATTACTCATAAAAGCTGGAGCTGTAGTTGATGGAGCATCTACTAGTCGCAGCAATGAGTGTGATTTTTCACCTTTGATGTCCGCTGCAATTCGAGGACAAAGCGAAATGTTCAAATTTTTGCTTGAAAGAGGCTGTGCTATCAACTATACTTCACCCATAACAGGTAAATAGAAAAATTAACCATAAATATATATTGTTACAAATTCTCTAAATAGTAATTATTGTAGTAACGTAATCTGTAAATAGTTTCCCGTAATGAATATACAACTCCTATACATTGGGCTAAAGTATACGATCCCCCCCTATTTCTTTTTTTGTTCATTGATAAAATTTGATAACGGTCTACTATTTTCGAGAAGCATTTGGAAACTTGTGGAATATTTGTGAGATTTCTTTCGATGTTTATAAAAGCGTCCCGCGTGATAAAAAGTTAGTTTCGATTGAGAATTTGTGCTGAGAGTGGATTAGCTCTGTTTATTGCGAGGCATTTCGCTGTGTTGTTCTTCGTATTAGGAAGTAAATACGTGTGTAACCGTTGAGTTTACGATTTGTGTGATATTTGCTTAATTGCTGATGATTAATTTAGCAGTTGTTGACGATCTTCCCTGTACATAGTGTAAATAAATTTCCTGTATTCTTAATCAAGAACTGTGTCGTCCTTTCAAGAAAGTTCAAAGTCTCACCGGATCCGTTACAATTGGCGCCCAACGTGGGGCTACTTTAGGACTTTCTTGGAGTAAGTGTGACTTTTGACATTTTTTTCATAAAGACTTTTTAAATTTGGACTTTATTTTTATGGTGATTACTCTCACAATGGATGAACAATTAAAAAAATTTCTTGACACAATCACCTCTGTGAAGAATGATATGGCGGCTAATCAAGAACAATTGAAAAATGATATGGTGGCTAATCAAGACCAATTAAAAAGTGATTTGAATGCAAGTTTTACTGCAAATCAAGAACAATTAAAAAATGAATTTGCGACTAACCAAGAACAGTTAAATAGTGATTTAACTACCAAAATTACTACAAGTCAAGATGAAATGAAAAGTGACTTAAAGTCGACGAAAACCATGATGGAGAATCAACTAACCGCCATGGCAGATAAAGTTGATGCTCTGGAAGAAAAATTTGATACTGTGGAAGAGCGCATCGCCAATTTGGAAAATAAGTTGGAAGAAGAAGACAAGAAATTTACTTCATTTAACAAAGAAATAATTAAGGACATGGAAAGGAGATTGGGGACCGCGGAAAGCAGCTCTGTACAGTTTGGTGCTCCCACATCGGTTGCTCGACCGTCCATTAAACTTGCCACACTTGATGGGAAAACTTCGTGACAGGTTTACAAAACTCAATTCATGATAGTGGCGGAATCAAACGGATGGGACTCTGCTACCAAGGCCTGCCATCTTGCAGCATCCCTGAGAGGTGACGCAGCGGACATTCTTCAGACCCTTCCGGACAGCCAGCGCCTGGGTTTCGCCGCCCTCACATCTGCGTTGGAGCTTCGCTTCGGTGAGAAGTGCCAGAAAGATTTCAGCCGACTCCAGTTGAAGTCCCGTTTCCAGAAAACCGGGGAAACCCTGCAAGAGCTTGCGGCGGACATCGAGAGACTGTCTCATCTTGCTTTTTGCGACTGCCCTGCGGATGTTCGAGACAACCTGGCACTCAACTACTTCATCGACGGAGTTCGGAATCCTGAAATCCAGAAGGCCCTCCGGATGGCAAATGTAAACGACCTGAAATCTGCTTTGATATATGCGATGAGATATGAAACCGCCCAAGAAGCAACCCGTGTGGCTCGCCATCTAATCCGGACTCAGGAAGCTGATGAGTCTGATTCCAGGTCTTCCCACCTCGATGAATTTGAGAGACAACTCGGTGACTTGGCAAGACATCTGAACAGCATAACAGCCCAAAAGAAACAAGAGCAGAAGTGCTGGAAATGCGGTAGTGAAGGGCACCTGCGAAAGAGTTGTCCGGCTTGCCAAGTTACGCGAGCAAGTAATGGACTTTTCATTTACGCACATGTAAATGGGAATCCCTGCAGACTGATTGTTGACACTGGAGCCAATGTGACAATCATTAGGACAGATGTGGCTCGTGAATTTGGATTAAAACTGTTGTGGACATCGCCACGCATAAGTGTCTGGACTGTGACAGGTGACAAAATCGAGGTTGAAGGTAAAGTGAACTTGGAAACAGTGTTTGGGAATGCCACCTACCGTCATACGGCATTCGTCACTGATATCACGGACCCCTTCATTCTCGGATTGGACTTTTTAAAGAAATATGACTTCACCCTGGACTTCAAGACTAATGAACTGCACTCGATGAGAGAAGACATAGCCATCTTCAACGCTGAAAATGATGTAAAATCCGCTCATCAAATAATAGCCCAAACAGATTTATCGATTCCCTCAAGGTCAGAATCCTGACCAGAATTAATACCTGGCTCCATTGAAGAAAGCAATAGTTTTCGATTTGGACTCATTGAATACCCTAACCTAAGCAATAACCTAAAAGGAGTGCTGGTAGCATCTACGCTTGTGGACATTTCTAAGGATGTAATTCCTGTGAGAGTCGCCAACGTGAGTGAAAGACCAAGGAATATCCGGAAAGGTGAAGTGTTAGCAACCTGTACTCCAGTAAATTCCATCAATAGAAGAATCAATTCCCCCGAGACTGTGTCTTCTGAGTCCTTGACATCGAAGTTAATTGGGAGTGCGCCATTATCGAAAGATCAAAGAACTGCTGCGGAACAGTTGGTGGACGACTTCAAGCATCTGTTTTCATCTACATCGGAGGATGTTGGCCGTACGAATTTAACGCAGCATAAGATTTTCACTTTAGAACACCCCCCTATTAAACAGCATCCAAGGAGACTACCGTTCGCCAAGAAGGAAGGTGTTGAGACCCTCCTGAAAGAGATGCAGGAGAATGATGTCATCGAACCCTCGTCCAGTCCTTGGGCCTCTCCCATCGTCTTGGTCTAAAAGAAAGATGGCTCCACCAGATTTTGTTTCGATTACCGGCGGCTGAATGAAATCACCAAGAAAGACAGTTACCCTCTTCCACGGATAGACGACACCTTGGACACTCTTTCCGGACACAAGTGGTTTTCGACCCTGGACTTGAAGAGCGGCTATTGGCAGGTTGAGATACACCCTGATGACCAAGAGAAGACAGCATTTACAACTGGACAAGGTTTATGGCAGTTTTAAGTGATGCCCTTTGGCCTCTGAAATGCACCAGCTACGTTCGAGCGTCTTATGGAGACAGTGTTAAGAGGACTTTCCTACGAATTCTGTCTGGTCTACTTAGACGATATCATCATCGTGGGACGCAGTTTCGAAGAACATCTGGCAAATCTTAGGAAGGTGCTGCAAAAGCTTAAGGAAGCTAATCTGAAGTTAAGCCCGTTCAAATGTAATTTGTTCCGCCGGGAAGTGAACTACCTTGGTCACATCATCTCTTCTGAAGGTGTACAAACCGATCCAGAAAAGGTATCTGCGGTCAAGAGTTGGAGTCGTCCCGAAAACATCCATCAGCTGCGAAGTTTCCTGGGACTCTGCACGTACTACAGGAAGTTTGTAAAGGGTTTTTCCAACATTGCACGACCTTTGCATAAGCTGACGGAGAGCAAGCAAAAGTTTGAATGGTCCAAAGAATGCGAAGATGCATTTCTACGACTGAAGGAGGCTTTAACATCAACGCCTATCCTCGCCTATCCTCAGCCTAAAAAATCCTTCATCCTGGACACTGATGCGAGCAACGAGGGCATCGGAGCTGTTTTATCCCAAGAAATTGACGGCAATGAACATGTCATCGCTTACTAGAGCAAATGCTTATCAAAATCGGAGCGAAATTAGTGCGTCACCAGAAAGGAGTTACTGGCCATAGTGAAAGCTGTAGAACACTTCCATCATTACCCCTACGGCCGAAAATTTCTGCTTCGGACAGATCATGCCTCGTTAACTTGGCTTTTGAACTTCAGGAATCCAGAAGGCCAGATAGGCAGGTGGATACAGCGGCTCCAGGAATATGACATGGAGATCAAGCACCGAAAAGGGTTGTCTCACGGTAATGCAGACGCTTTATCAAGGAGACCCTGTCCTGAGAACTGTAATTATTGTTCCCGAATCGAGAAACAGTATGGAACGACTAGCCCTACTGCCTATCAGGTGACAGTGACTTCAACATCATCAGAACCTGATCCATGGAGTGACGAGCAAGTTCGAAAAGATCAACTTGAAGACCCCGACATAAAACCAATTTTGGAGTTCATGGAGAGTGACAGTCGGCGCCCTAGCTGGCAGGACGTTTCCATCTTCAGCCCTGCAACAAAAAGATACTGGGCTTTATGGAACTCACTCCATTTACGGAACGGCGTACTGTACCGAAAATGGGAATCTGATGACGGCAAAACATCTAGGTGGCAGTTACTACTTCCCCGATCAAGGATTTCAGATGTTCTGAAAAAAATACATAGTAGTGCGACTGGAGTACATTTTGGTGTCTTGAAAACCCTCAATAAAGTTCGGGAGCAGTTCTTCTGGAGCAAGGCGAAAGATGACGTGGAGAAGTGGTGCCATTCTTGTGACGCCTGTGCTGCTCATAAAGGACCGAAGAAAAGAAGCAGAGGGAAGCTACATCTGTACAACGTTGGAGCTCCTTTCGAACGAATTGGGATCGACATCCTGTGTCCTCTACCAAGAACTGCTGATGGGAACAAATACATTCTTGTTTCCATCGACTATTTCACTAAATGGTCCCGAAGCATATCCCATTCCAGACTCTAGTCCAACATTGGAACTTGAGATATGGAACACCTTTGCAGATTCATTCCGATCAAGGGAGGAATTTCATCTCTGCTGTGTTTAAGGGCCTATGTCAAATTTTCGGAATTGAGAAAACTAGGACAACACCACTACACCCACAATCGGACGGCATGGTAGAGAGATTTAACCGCACAATCCTGAATAATCTCTCGCTTATGGTATCCAGAAATCAACAGGATTGGGACAAGAAGCTACCTTTGTTCCTACTGCCTATCGCAGTGCTGTCCACGAGACTACCGGATTTGCCCCATCTCAGATGCTCTTCGGACGAGAGCTTTGGCTACCTTGTGACTTCCTCTTTGGTCGTCCTCCGGATGCGCCTGCATCGCCTGAGGAGTACATCCAGGATCTCCAGGCCCGGTTGGAAGACGTTCATAACTTCGCACAAGAGCGAATCAACATCGCGTCGGAGAAGATGAAGACCCGATACGACACAAGGTCTACTGGACATGAATTCAACGAAGGCAACAAGATTGGTTATGGAATCCCATCCGACGGAAAGGTCTTTCACCCAAATTGCAGTTGCATTGGGATGGACCCTATAAAGTCCTTAACTGACTGAATGATGTCGTAGTGAGGATCCAAAAATCACCTAATGCAAAACCTAGGGTTGTACATTATGATCAGTTAGCCCCATACTATGGCCATAGTTCATGAGTATTACGTAAACAACCATGGTTGATAACGTAAAAGTTGTAGATAATTTTTTTGCTTTTAATGTTTAGTAATATTTCTTGTTATTATTGTGTTTCCTATGCATTATTGGTTATTATTTAATGTGTGTATTTGTGAACTTGTGATAGAAGTTTGGCACCCTTTCTGGGGATTGTACTGCCCGGGCCGTGCAGTCCTTAGGAAGGTGGCAATGTTACAAATTCTGTAAATAGTAATTATTGTAGTAACATAACCTGTAAATAGTTTCCCGTAATGAATATACAACCCCTATACATTCGGCTAAAGTAGACGACCCTCCCCTATTTCTTTTTTTTGTTCATTGATAAAATTTGATAACGGTCTATTATTTTCGAGAAGCGTTTGGAATCTTGTGGAATATTTGGGAGATTTCTTTCGAAGTTTATAAAAGCGTCCCGCGTGATAAAAAGTTAGTTTCGATTGAGAATTTGTGCTGAGTGTGGATTAGCTCTGTTTATTGCGAGGCATTTCGCTGTGTTGTTCTTCGTATTTGGAAGTAAATACGTGTGTAACCATTGAGTTTACGGTTTGTGTGATATTTGCTTAATTGCTGATGATTAATTTAGCAGTTGTTGACGATCTTCCCTGTACATAGTGTAAATAAATTTCCTGTATTCTTAATCAAGAACTGTGTCGTCCTTTCAAGAAAGTTGGAAGTCTCACCAGATCCGTTACAATATTTAATGTGAATTGTTTATACCAAAAGTGCAGAGTGTATCCACCTGTATAAAGTGAAAAATTTAGGAAAATTACTAATTTCTAAAAAAAAAAAAGTCAAGAAAATTTTTATTTTTTAAGGAATTGATAGATTTCTTCCTTTTTTTTAAACTAAAATATTTTTTTAATATTACTATTTCGGGTAAACAAGATCAATTATCATTTAAATTATTTGTATTGTAAAATATATATATTACACAAATTGGATTATGAAAGCTCTTTATTAACTTATGAGATTATTATCTTCATTGAAATTATTTTCTTTATTCAGTTGCTCACATTGTAATTTTTATGTACTTTTTTATTGGGTTGGTGACTGTTGTGTATGAAAAAATTAAAATTAAAAAAAAAAAATAACATTGGTGTATAAAATTTTAAAAAAAATACAGGACAGATTTTGTCACTGCAAAAGCATGTTATTGTGAATATTGAAGTAACTATTTTCCTGTGTATTATTTGTTAAAAAAGTGTAAAATTAATGAGGTGCAGATTATACTCTGCTGTTGGTTTTCTGCACTTTTTTTTCTTAATGCCAATGCATTAAACCTCAATTTTCAGCAAGATTCATCAATAAAAACTTTTTCTAGCCTGTTTGGATGTTTATTTTACATATCTTGAATTTTTCTCTGACGTGATTCAGACTATGTAAAATAAACAATTATACAATCATAGTAGAAGCAGTCTCCATCTCCACTAGACAAGACTGTTTGCTCCTTTATCTTGACTCTGTCTTTAAGTAATAAATGTACTGTAATCACGATTTCAAGAAGAAATCATTATTTTTAAGATTAATTTTGATAACACCTTAAATATTATAACATCTTCAAGCTTTTAATTAAGCTGATGAAATTGTATGTAAAGTCAAAACAACTTCGTATTTTGATGTTGGATTACTTAAAGTTTTTTTCCCTTCAGGCCAGTTTTAGGGCTTGCGGGTTATACGCCGCTGCTGATAATTAGCAGGAAAATACGGTACCAAAAGACACATCACCTTTTACATACACTGTTTTTGTTTCAGCTATAATTTGAATGTAAGCGAGTGTTATTAATCTTCTTAAGCTATTGAATACACTAGTACTGTTTTTACCTATTTTGCGGATTATCTGGGTATTTGCTTATCCGCAGTTACCGTGCTACCCTATTCCGCAGATAATTGGGAGTTAATTAATAATAAGATGTATGTATGCTCATTTATTTCCAAAAGTCAATATGAAATGCACAGTGGTCTAATTTGAATAACCATACTTTATCTTAATTTGAATGATTGAGACTAATGTAAGGCATAATCATTTCTATAGTGATTATTAGTTTACATTTTATCAATAATAATAATGGTACATAAATTATAATTTGCGATTCATATTTTTTTCATTCCATTATTTTTGTAATCACAAGTATGATATTCTGTACTCTTCAATTTAAAATGGAATCAGCAATCAAAAATACCGACTGTCACTGAGAATCACTGAGATTAACAATAACATTCAACAAGTACAGTTAATGATTGGTGATGACTTTAGCCATGCTCAGTCCATAAATAAATAAATAAATAAAAATATTATCCTAAAGCTTGAAAAAGTTTTTTTTTTCTTTTTTGTTGGATTTGGTCAGAACTTTTTTTTTTCCAGAAAACTATGAATATTCATTTGAAACTTGAAAGATCGACATCTTAATCAAAATCAAGATATTTTGATGTCAAAATTTAATTTTAGCCAGTTTTATACCTTTTAATAATTTATACAACCTGAATTTACAAAAAAAAAAATGTATCAAGATTCTGTAATTTGTTATTTTATTGATATTTACTTTTTATTTTCCTATTTAAAATATTTTTGACTAAAGGTTTTCTTTCTTTTTTTTTTGACTTGAGGGGTGAAACTGGATGTTGTCAAAAACTAACAAGTTTTTTAAAATACTATTGTTGAGGTGCAAAATTTTGTAAGAGATTATTCTTAAAAATATTTTGTAAGGAATATATGCAGTGAGGCACATGGGAATATTTCAAGGCGGGGGGGGGGGGGGGGGGGTACCGGATTGAAGATCCACCATTCTTATATCATACTCCAACATACATCCAAACATTCTTTAAATTTTAACAATTGTCGGGAACAAAAAACATTAAAACATTTTTTTGAAAAATTACTTACCATTATTTAATAAGATTAATTTATTTATTACAAATACTTGATTAGAGTTATAGTCAATCAAAAAAACTCAAAAACTATGGAAGGGATCCGGATCCCTTGGACCCTCCCCTTGTGTGCGTCACTGAATTTATGAAATGACTGAATTTTGCTCAGGCTTTTCTTTTCAATAAATCTGATGTTTGCTGGGTTTTAGTTCTTAAATTCCATTTTTCTTTCAGAGTTGACTCCATTAATGTTAGCAGTGTGCAATGGACACCAGCATCTCGTGAAAATGATCATTGAGCAAGGAGGAAATATCAACAAAGTCAACATGCGTGGCCAATCTGCTTTAGACATGGCCATTGAATGTAACCAAAGTGAAATTGAAGCATACCTGTACACTGTTTCATTTAAAAATTCTGGTTAGTATTTAAGCAAGATTAGTTTTAACAGCTAAATCTTTTAACTTTCAAGATCTTTTAATGATATATAATTTTCTTTTGAAGGATCTTCTGCATCAAATGATATTTTAGAAGCTGTAAGAAATGGTATGTGTTGGTATGTTTGTTTTGCAAAGTTTGTTACATATTCTGACAAGAATAGAATAAAATGTCTGAAATGTTGTTAATTTTAAATAAGTATTTGTTAAAAAATAAATAAATAAATAAAATTTTATAAAACAAGGTAAAATAAGCAATTTTATGCTTTTAACTTTTTGCACAAACAGATGTAAACATTTGTTTGTTTGATGAATTTGTACAATCAAAGTTTTTAAAATATTTCAATCTGTTTGAAAGCTGAGATAATTTGTGAAATCATTTATATACTGATAAATCTCAGCTAAGGTTTGATAATATTGTAGTGGATTTTTAATTTGGATTAATTTTCCATTAAAACGAGACTAATTTCTGCTTGCAACAGAAATAATGTGCCAAATATACTCCTCCATGAAGTTGATCTTTAGTCAGAGTTTGTAAATAATTACAATAAAACATTACAATCTAATTTTTCATTGAGTCATTTGATATAATCTGATTTTTGAACTACAGTAGACTCTGTTTTACTCGGGTTTATTTTATGCGGCTTCGATTATTGATGGTTTAAGATATAACACTTTGATTTAGCGCTGATGCAGTATTGCAAACAAATAAAATTTTCCACTCTTTCAAAGTCCAATCTCCTGAGATTGGACTTTGTAATTTAGTCATTTTGTAAATATATATTACCGTTTCTTACATAAAGAACTGAATTTTTACTGTATTTTTAAAAAACACTGCATTATTCAACATAAAATACAGTTAGGATGCACAAAATCAATGATCAATGGGAGAGAGAGACATAAAAATAAAACAGTACGGTTCGTACAGTATGTATTAATATTGAAGCACTGCACTGTAAGAGTACTATACAGTAGATACAATAAGTTACATTTATAACTTATAAACTAAAGATGATGATTTATGCTGCGCAATCTGATCATCATTCTGATATATTTTTAAATACAGTAGCTTCGCATTTACTTTTATAACATTTACATCAATGGTAACACCCCTCTTTCAGGGCCTCTATAATCTACAATGCAAGAGCAGATTCCAATTTCATATTGTTTGCATTTTTCTTAAACACTACTCTGTGAGCTTCATAATAAAACTTAAGGTCTCGACTTCTTATACGGCTCGCCTTCTCTTGACTTTTAACTATACATATGAAAGCTTCACTCTCATACTTAATTGTCGTGCTACCTTCGACCCACTTTCTAGTTCTTCAAACGTATCAAGAATTTTTACCTTTTCTTAAATTGTCCCAAACTTTCACTTTTTGTTTCCATCTTCAAATTTTAGATGAAACCGCGTGTCTTGAAGCCACAATATTTCATCACCTTTTATATTTAGAATAAATAAATAAAAAATGAGGAGTGGTGATACACTAGTAAAGCTATGTTTAAAGTGGGGCATGGGAACTTGCTCAGTCAGTGATGCTAAAAGGATGAAAGTACATTCACGAAGTTGGTGTTTAGTAGTCAATAATAAAGCCAAAACTTAGCATCAAGATTCCTTTTCAAATATTTTCGTGTTGAGAGAGAAAATTCCAGGGTTCGTACGGGTCATAGAAATCCTGGAAAGTCATGGAAAAAAAATAACAGAATTTCAGACCTGGAAAAGTCATGGAAAATTGAAATTTTCATTCAAAGTCATGGAAATTTATTTCAAGTCATGGAAAAATGTCTTGGACAAAGAGAAAGGAACAGTAGCTAAAAGAGCATTAGAAATCTTGAGTGATTTAACAGTATAGCACATAAAAGCTATTGAAAGTGGAAAATTGAATGTTCCAAAAATCAAATCTGAATTTTGAAATCTCATTGCATCCACTTCTGTCGCAGCCACTTGCCATTTTTTGCGATGTGATTTTATTGCCTGGACTTATTTTGAATTTTCTGTTATTTTCAACACTTCTTATGTTTCATATTCTGTAGTATCAAAATTTCACGTTCTTAGTTTTGCCACGCCCACTCAAAAAAAAAGCAATTCAATTGCATGCGAGTTCGATTCCATCACTCGTTAGGACTTTATTATTAAATTTATCAGAGTTTATCTTAATTTGTTGAATGTTTTAGAAAATAAAGATCTTAAGTCAGGCGATAGAATACAGAAATAGAGGAATTCTAATGCTCTAAAACAGTAGTTCCCAATCCCAACATACGGCATGCAAAACTAATCCATGCGACCCACTACTACGTTCAATGTCAAGAATTAAACATGTTCTGGAATTTCTGAACCTATTAATTTATATGCATTTGAAAATATGCAAATTTATAAACAAAACAAATATACTTTTGAATCAGAAGATTGATTCATTACTGAATGTTTTTTTCAAAAAAGATCTGGTTTAAAAACATAAAAAGAACTAAACTATTTGGCTTTACTTTAAAGAACTAATATACAGTCAAGTTACGTGAATGATTAAAGGCACTGTTGACACTAAAAGGTAACTTTTGAAGCAAATTTATTGAAACTTAGTGATGACTTTCGTCCCATTCAATATCATTCTGCCTGTTTTTTAAAAAAAATCAGACATTTAAGCATCATCATATTTGTTTCACTGCATTTTTATTTAACGAAAATTTATATGATGAAGACAAATAAGAATAGCTTAGTTTTTTAAGTGTGCACTTACATTTTTTCCATTACGAGTAAGTGCTTCAATGAGGCTGTGGCATTCATATACTAGACGTTTTGCTAATGCTCATTTCAAAATATTACCAAGTTTGAGATTAAATAGTGCTATTCTCTTCATGTAACGAGGTCATGAAAATTTTCATTGAAGTCATGAAAAAGTCTTGGAAAAGTCATGGAATTTTTTCATCCAAATAGAGTATGAACCCTGAAATTCGCTTTAGCTCTAAAATTCGTTGCTCCTGAAAAACTTGCGTTATAGCCATTTCGAGTAAGTTGGATCGGGTTGTAGCGGGAGTCAACTGTATTGTGCCAAAAGAATGAAAAATCTTGTCTTTTTTTTCCTGATGAGTTAATAATAATTTTTTGAGAAATAATAATGCAATTCTAATAGCTCCAATTACTAACCACTCCAAATCGAAATAAATGTACCTGGTTTGTGCTTTCGTACATTTCACATGTTACTGCTGTTGCAGGCTGAAAATAGTCTCATAGCATTAAAAGCAGTTTTAACTTCAAAAAAGAAAGGAATAAAATCACTAAACATTTCACTATTCAGTATATTAATTTTTTGGTTGTCTGACATATTGTTACAAATTCTGTAAATAATAATTATTGTAGTAACGTAACCTGTAAATAGTTTCCCTTAATGAATATACAACCCCTTTTCATTCGGCTGAAGTATACGCTTCCCTATTTCCTTTTTTTTTTCATTGATAAAATTTGATAACGGTCTACGCATTTCGAGAAGCAGTAAGAATGTTGTGGAAACGTTTTCGATGTTTATAAAAGCGTCCCGCATGATAAAAAGTTTAGTTTCGATTGAGAATGCGAACTGAGAGCGTATTTGCTCTGTTTATTGCGAGGCATTTCGCTGTGTTGTTTTTCGTATTTGGAAGTAAGTACGTGTGTAACCGTTGAGTTTACGGTTTGTGTGATATTTGCTTAATTGCTGATGATTAATTTAGCAGTTGTTGACGATCTTCCCTGTACATAGTGTAAATAAATTTCCCGTATTTTTAATCAAGAACTGTGTCGTCCTTTCAAGAAAGTTGGAAGTCTCACCGGATCCGTTACAAATAGCGCCCAACGTGGGGCTACTTTAGGACTTTCTTGGAGTAAGTGTGACTTTGGACATTTTTTTCATAAAGACTTTTTAAATTTGGAGTTGATTTTTATGGTGATTACTCGCGCAATGGATTAACAATTAAAACAACTTCTTGACGCAATCACCTCTGTGAAGAGTGATATGGCAGCTAATCAAGAACAATTGAAAAATGATATGGCGGCTAATCAAGACCAATTAAAAAGTGATTTGACTGCAAGTTTTGCGGCTAATCAAGAACAATTGAAAAATGAATTAGCGACTAATCAAGAACTGTTAAATAGTGATTTAACTGCTAAAATTACTACAAGTCAAGATGAAATGAAAAGTGACCTAATGTCGATGAAAACCATGATGGAGAATCAACTAACCGCCGTGGGAGATAAAGTCGATGCTCTTGGAAGAAAAATTTGATACTGTGGAAGAGCGCATCTCCAATGTATAAAATAAGTTGGAAGAAGAAGACAAGAAATTGACTTCATTTAAGGAAGAAATAATTAAGGACGTGGAAAGGAGATTGGCGACCGCGGAAAGCAGCTCTGTACAGTTTGGCGCTCTCACATCGGTTGCTCGACCGTCCATTAAACTTGCCACATTTGATGGGAAAACTTTGTGGCAGGTTTACAAAACTCAATTCATAATAGTGGCGGAAGCGAACGGATGGGACTCTGCTACCAAGGCCTGTCATCTTGCAGCATCCATGAGAGGTGACGCAGCGGACATTCTCCAGACCCTTCCGGACAGCCAGCACCTGGATTTTACCGCCCTCACATCTGCGTTGGAGCTTCGCTTTGGTGAGAAGTGCCAGAAAGATTTCAGCCGACTCCAGTTGAAGTCCCGTTTCCAGAAAACCAGGGAAACCCTGCAAGAGCTTGCGGCGGACATCGAGAGACTGTCTCATCTTGCTTTTTGCGACTGCCCTGCGGATGTTCGAGACAACCTGGCACTCAACTACTTCATCGACGGAGTTCGGAATCCTGAAATCCAGAAGGCCCTCCGGATGGCGAATGTAAACGACCTGAAATCTGCTTTGATTTATGCGATGAGATACGAAGCCGCCCAAGAAGCAACCCGTGTGGATCGCCATCTAATCCGGACTGAGGAAGCTGAAGAGTCTGATTCCAGGTCGTCCCACCTCGCTGAACTTGAGAGACAACTCAGTGACTTGACAAGACATCTGAACTGCATAACAGCACAAACAGGGGTGCCCACAGGGGGGGATTATGGCGCAAGTTGCGCCATCAAAATTTTTGGGGAGGATTTTTTTTCCAGAAGTTTTTTTTTTTTTTAGAACACGAAATTTTTGATTTTTAGAAGGAAAAAAATATTTAAACTTATTCAACAAGAAATAGGGGAAGGAGGGCCCAAAGTGGGTAGGCCTTCGTATGCCCCCCCCCCATGGTGTGTTAGCGTTGACGAATACGTATGTCGTGTTTACCCGAACACCACCGAGTTATCAGTTTGCAAGCTGAGAGCGTATTTGCTCTCAGTTCGAATTCTCAATCGAAACTAAACTTTTTATCACGCGGGACGCTTTTATAAACATCGAAAACGTTTCCACAACATTCTTACTGCTTCTCGAAATGCGTAGACCGTTATCAAATTTTATCAATGAAAAGAAAAGGAAATAAGGGATCGTATACTTCAGCCGAATGAAAAGGGGTTGTATATTCATTATGGGAAACTATTTACAGGTTACGTTACTACAATAATTACTATTTACAGAATTTGTAACAATATATTAAGGCATAGTTTTCATTATAATTAATTTAGGCGATGTTTTGAAAGTTTCAAGCATTGTTCAACAAAATCCTGCCGCTGTAAATATTTGTGATGGCTTCGGCACTACTTCATTAATGTTAGCTGCAACACTTGGTCGCAATGATATTATTGAAATACTAATTGATAGTGGCACTGATTTGGATGTTCAGGACATGAATAATGGATGGACAGCGCTAATGTATGCTGTCTTCCACAGGTAAGTTTGTTGATTCAGTGTGATTCAAATATAATACAAAATTTTATTCAACTGTTCAACATTGTATGCACACGCAAAATGTTTCTTAAATGACTCACACATGCAGACATGAAAAATTGAATTTATTCTTTATTAAAATTCAAAATCTGCCATCTTAAGTATTTTTTTTAAGTTATAAAAGTTAAATCAAATATGTTTTGCTACTTCTTAGTTTCTCTAATGTTTTTTATGGATTTATATGTTTAGAAATGCTGAAACTGTGAAAATGCTAATTGAAAAGGGAGCAAGAGTTGATGTGTTTGCTTATACCGGTTACAATGCTTTAGATTTGGCAACCTATATAGGTAATTCTGTATAAAAATGTTTATTTATCTGTTTAGCATTTTGTCTGTTATCATTTTATGCAATATTCATTTTTTTGTATATAACATGATTTAGATAACAGAGCCATGGATTAATTAAGCTTCTGAGTATCATGTAATTAAAAACAATCACAGCGTATAAGTTGTATTGGGGTATTTACAAACTCTTTGTGAATTTTATGGTAGATGCAATTTTGTTTCTAAGGCCATGATGTAGTTGAGATTACATACGACGTTACCATCAAGTAAACATTTCTTAGAAAATGACCTGTTTCTTTTGCTATATTGGATATATCTCAAACATTGCTGTGAGGAATTGAAAAACATTTAATGAGAGGGTGTTTGTAATCTGAATTTTCAGAAAATTCCGAAAATTTTGGGTTGTTGCTTCCAAAAATTTTACACTGACAACACATTCAAGAATTTTAGAATGCTTTTTTTACAGGGGCGGGAGCGGTTTGAGCTAACTCATAGTTTCCAAAAATTTCAGTCTTTAGAAATTTTTACTCGAATCCACTTGCACCCCTGGTTCCAGTTCAACCATTTAAAAAAAAAAAAAAAAAAAAAAACTGCTGGAATTCCCTGTAATTGCTGGACCCATTTGTGACTGCAGTTTAAAAATTTCAATGTATTAATATTATGTCATCAACTCTAATGGTGACTACTGCTTTTCTATGCATTAACACTAGAAAGACGGAAGCGGTCATTTTGACCGCAAGCGGTTTTCAAATGCGCACATCTGCAGGTCTGCTGCATTTCATTTTCAAACTCATTTTCCTTCATTGACTTTTCCTAACTATTTATTAAGATCTTGCAAAAGTTAATTTTATTTCTTTAAGTTGATTATTATAGTCGTTATAAATGTTTATACCTAGAAAAGACTGTCTACGGTCATTTTGACCGCTCAACAAACTTGTATGTATGTGTCCGGTTTGTTCGCTATCAAATATGTGCACCATGAATTTTTCTTAGTTTTAAGGGTGATCAGTAACATTATTTTGTAATAGGTGGGTTTGACCAGCATCTGCTGGTCAGGTGCAGTTCTTTGAACCGTCAGGACAATGCGAATCCCCTGTTGGTCACATGCGTTTTTTTTCAGCTATCAGAACAGGGGGCAAAGTTGAGAAAGGTGAATTTGAAAAGCGTATTACTAAACAAATGAAATTCTTTTGGTTCTGAGAAGTGGAAGGTATAAAACAGATGGATTCTAAAATCTTGGCTGGAACTCTTTTGTGCACCAGAACATGTGCTTTCTTGAACCATAGACATTTCTTTCCTACGATGTTCTTGAACTGTCTCACCTACCATTCTACCAGTCACATAATTCTCTTTGTGATGTTGCAAAGAACCATTGGTGAACAAAACTTATTAGAATGTATTCCTACAATTGTTGCAGAATTAGTCTAAAACTGATTCTGGTTTGTATGAAGAGTCTGACGTGTCTGAAGAGTGTACATGCTTTGTGATGAAAATATGTTACATTCATCTGATGATTGTGAATATTTTTTGGAACCTAGATTTGCACAAAAACATTCTTCTTCAGAGATAGAATCAAAAGAAACTTCACTAATAAACATTGATGCGTAAAATGTCAAAACCAATGAAAAAGATATGAAAAATAGTCGAAAACCAAAAAAAAAAAAAAAAAAGAAAGAAAGAAAAATTCAAACACAGAACTCTCTCTCCAAGTAGACAAAAAAAAAAAAAAAAAGCCAAGGATGGTCAGTAGAGATAGTTGAGTTGGCTGATGCAATTTTTTTACCTTTTTAATTTTCTTGACCTAGCAGCTATCATCATTTAGAATGAAATTACTGTTACAAAGATTGAACTTCAAGAATATGTTTGAAATTTTGCAGACAAACTGCGTAAAAAGTATATTTCCTCCAAATCCCTCCTGATTAATTTTGCTACAAATCATAAAGTCTTTACTACAGGGGGAAAAAAAACAATGTCAAATGAAACAATGCGGAAATAAAGCTACGAAAATTTGTTCTGAATGCAAAAAGGCACAGCTAAAGGGATAAGAATTAGTATTTGTAAATAATGAAAAACAGAATAATGTAAGTATATTGCGATATTTTTATGCATTTATGAAAACAATCACATGCATGGTCAGAATTACTTGTTAGTTATTTCATGCTTAGAAAATGGCCTCTATTTTGTAAAATAAGCTTTCTAAATATAATTTATGTACTGCATATGCATATTCACTTGATCAAACATAAAATAAAAAAAGCTGCCTGAGACAGATTTACAAATTATATTATGGTCAAATTGTTAAATTATTTTATGATGTATCAAAATAAATCTTTTCTAGTTAAAAAATCCCAAAAAGAAATGATTTCTAATATTTTAAATATGGTGGTCAAAATGACCACTGCTAGTCTTTCTAGGTATACAGAAAATGTCCTCTTTTTAGTGTTCATGCCCCTCCCCCCTTGGTATTTTTGAAAGTTCTGTTACCCAATGTTTCAAGCTTATTGGAATTTAGGATATATTTTGTAATTTACAGTTATTGCATTTTGTACATATTTTATTTTATGTAGGCTGAACATGACAGCAAAGAGACATAAAACTGTTTTTATAAACTGTTTAAACTATTTATTTTTACAGAAAATTTTAATTTTTGCAATGCTTATTTCAGTAAGCAATAAAAATGTATTAGATACATCATTTTTTGAAACCAAAATGTAATTAAAGTAAGGTAAGAAAAACAAGGTTAAAAAAAGCATAAATTTGCCAATTAAAGCAGACACGAGTTTCGGCGTTACAGAGAACGCCTTGTTCAATGCAAAAAGTATTGAGCTTATGGATGAAAAGACATCCGACAAAAGCCAAGAGCAGATAAGCATGCAGCTTAAAAGATAAAAATAGCAGATTAGCCAAACACCAATGAGAAAATTATAAACCGATCAAGAACCAATAGGAATGCAAGCAAAGGCCAAGATTTTTCTCTTTATAGAATTAATTAGCAGTACCCGCACAGCGATGCCCATGCTAAAAATGTAATGGAAGTCCGTTGAATAAAAAAAAAATTGACCCCCCCCTCCCCTTCTGATGTAAAATGATAATTTTTCTTTGTATAAAATGCGTACGCACCATTTCAAAGAAAAAAAAAACCTATTAAAGTTTTTTTTGGAATTTAAAACTTTTCGTCAAATCATTAAATTATATTTACAGTTACTTTAAAACTCTATTTAGCGAGTGAAGCGGTTTTTACTGCAATTTAAAACATTTCGCCAAATAAGCAAAAAAAGACATCAAATAATATTTTTTCAAATGTAAAAATAGTTCCGCAACTCTATTGTTTCTCGCCAAACTCGCCCAGCAACCACGCTCTCATAATCCATCCGTCTAACGAAAAAAAAAAACCATCCAGCGGAACATTTAAAAATCATCGTCAGAAAAAAAGAAGAAAATGTCGTACATTTCACTCGGATAAAAACAAATCAAAAGTTTATTTTCTTCCAAAACAAATCGCCAAAACAATGAATTACATTTACGGTTGCTTTAAAGCAATAATCCTAGACTGAACTGCTCAACGCCTCACGCGCCAAGCGACTACGCTACCGGAACCCAGTGCAAGTGAAGCGGATGTTTTTTCTTTGGCAAAGAAAATGTAAACTATATCGCTCATCATGCCTCATTCATTATGCGTTGGGGGCCTTCGTGGCTTTGTGGTAGAAACTTCGCTTCAAATGCCGATAAACGTGGGTTTGAAAACCTCGGATGCTCTGAGTGGTGTATTTCCTTTCTTTACGCTGAAAATCTTTCTCATGTTGTCTTATGTGTGAATAAATAAAAAAGGTTCAAAATCTTGAGACAGTGGCCCTCAATCCTTCCATGGTTATTAACTGGGGGTTTGGCACTGTCGTCAATTATGGGCTATAATTGTTTGCTTTTGTCACTATCAGCAAGGCCATGGCTGAAGTACGTTAGCACTTGGTCTTTGGCGTCCACAAATTTGGCGACAATTGGGAAAATTGCTAAGACTCCTAGTTTTTAAACTCTTCCCGCAATTTTTACATTGTTTGGGGGAATTATCATAACATAGATCGTAAAATATGCAGAATTGGCGAAAACATTTCCTCATTGCTTATAATTCCGCGGCGCCAAGTTTGTGGACCTTTAAGAAATTAAAATGAAGCGAAGCTAAAAGGCGTAACCATGGCAATGCGAAACAAAACATCAGTAATTTTAATGGAGATTAGATTTATTCGAGCTTTATTTTTAACGGCTTGTAACTTTTTTTCCTTTGGAGATAGAAGGTTATTTTTTCGACCATAGGTCGAGATATTTCTAGAGTAAAAAATGTCGCTTTTTCCAACGGTGTCAAAAAGAAAACTGTGGGACAATTCCTTCACTTTTTATTGATAGATTTAATGTAGAAAGTATTGCCAAAATTTCAGCTAAGCCTAAAAAAGTTCGAGATAAAAACGCAAATCCCGTCGTAATGACGTTATAGCATTGAAACAAATTGCTTAGAACACGGAAAATTCTACCCTTTTCAACGATATATAATATTAATATGTGCAAGTAATTTTTCACCCCTTTAATAGCCAATAATCGGCAATTTACGTGAAATTTGGGTCTAAATTTGAATAAAAAAAGAACTAATTATCGGATTTTTTTCGAATTATAGCCTATGTTACTCAGTAAGAAACATGGTGGCGACAGATCAGGGAAATCAGGGAGATCAGGGAAAAGTCAGGGAACTTTATTAATCAGGGAAAAGTCAGGGAAATATCAGGGAATTTTGAAAAAAATAACAAAAAATCAGGGAAAATTGATTTTTTTGAAGAAAATTTTTTTTTTCTTTACAAAATTAAGTACTCTTAATTCCCTACGCATTTTCTGCCAATTATCTGTTCAAAAAAAAAAAAAAAAAGTAAAATTAATAAGGTGCGATTATACACTGCCGCATATTTGTGCATCTTTTTTCCTCTACGTCAAAGTATTGAATCTTACTTATTAACCACAGGAGGAACTTCCTAAGATTGCTTTTGTGTCTGTTAGGTTGTTTATTTTACCTAGCTTGAAATTTCCTTTTACTCTTTCAATGCTACGTAAAATAAACAACCATACAGGCAAAGAGGAAGCCTTCAATTATGCCTTAGCTCCTTTGCCTTTATTCCATTGTCTCGAAGTAATTAGCATACTGTAATCACGATTTCAAGAAAAAATCTTTGTTTTTTGAATTAATACTATAAAAGCTTAAAAGTAATTACTTCTTCGCATTTTTAATTTAATTGCTAAAATTTAACTTTCAATAAAAAAAAAACTTCGTTTTTTGCCGTTATATTATTTGTTGTCACCGCAGATTATAAAGGTTTTCTTTTCTTCAGACTTTAATGATTCTTTAATTTTATAACCAAGTTGTATTCTTCTTTTATATATTTTTAAATTAACTATTTGCTCCCCCCCCCCCCCCCTTTTTTCCCCTTGCATTTCAAAGTTGTTTGTTACAAAAGCAATCTAAGATTTTTTCTCATTACATACTTAAATCATTTGAAATAGAGTTAACTTGTGTACTTTTTTATTTTTCTATTGCTAAAATGCTGTATTCATTCATTAAAACCTATGTTCTTGATTAGAGAAAAGCTTCCTACGAATGGTTGTCAAATGGTTTTATCTGTTTTACATAAATATGTCAATTAATTATATAAGAATAACTACATTACTTCTATTCTTTCTCTATTACTTGTTATTCTTGCAACAATTATTATACTGTTTGAAAACTTAGTTCAAAATAATTTCAATTACTTTTTAGTTCTATCATAAATACACATGTTTTTAAAAGTAATTTTAATAGTTTCTTAAAATTCTTATGCTAAGTCGTTTCTGAACGTAAAGTTTTTTTTTTTAATTTTCTATAACCTTTCCATTGTATAAAAATTTAATATAGTGTTTTGTAGGTTGTTACCCCCCCCCCCCCGCCCCCCAAAAAATTATCTTGTTTTTTTTAACCATTTTATTTAAAAAAGTAGCATCTTTTTAAAATATATCTTTAGTTCAACAAACATAACTTAAAACGTTTAAAATACTGCATTTTATACAAACATACAATGGATTTCAAGTAAAGCAACTGGAAGAAAACCATTATCATTGGTAACGTAAATCAGGGAAATTTGGTGAACTTAATCAGAGAAATCAGGGAAATGTCAGGGAACTTTTTTTCACAGTTCCTGTCGCCACCCTGAAGAAAGCACCTTTCATATAGTGAAAGAATTTTTCAAATAGGTGCAGTGGTTCTGGAGATTACCTCGAACATATAAATACACAAAAACCCACCCTCTCTCTTTATAATATTAGTAAAGATTGTAGTTGTAAACTTGCCTATATTGGACAGACTCGGCGTGCTTTAAAAATTCGCTTGAAAGAACATCAAAATTATGTGAAAAAAGAACAATTAAATAAGTCTAGTATTGCTCAACATTGTTGGGATTCGAATCACTCTTTTGATTTTAACTCTTATCAGATTATCCAAAAATGCACCAATTCATCAGATCTTGACTTTTGGGAATCTTCACATAATGAGGTTTAGTTAATGATCTTAAAAACAGTTCCATATTTTTCCAACATTTGGCTCCCGTATCTTTAATACTGTCCTTTCCCCATCCCCCCTTTTTTTTGCCCATTCAGTTTTATCAAACTATCTTCCTTTGTTTATTTTTCCTTTTTTCGATTATTTTTGTTTCTGTTTATTTTATTTTGTGGTGTTTTTTCTTCCATTCAGCTTTTCCTTTCTTGCGGTTCACAGTTACCAAAATTTTCTTTTTATTTAAGCTTCGGCTTAATCTTTGTCCAATTGAATTCTTTCTTTCTGCGTTTTCCGTACCTAAGAGAAAGCTCTTGGCTTTTGCTTGCATTCCTATTGGTTCCTGATCGGTTTATAATTTTCTCATTGGTGTTTGGCTTATCCGCTATTTTTATCTTTTAAGCTGCATGCTTATCTGCTCTCGGCTTTTGTCGGATGTCTTTTCATCCATAAGCTCATTACTTTTTGCATTGAAAAAGGCGATCCCTGTAACGCCGAAATACGTGTCTGCTGTAATTGGCAAATTTGTGCTTTTTTTAACGTTGTTTTTCTTACTTTACTGTTCAGCACAAAGGTATTTATTTATCAAAATGTAATTAATTTGATTTTTTAAGAAAAGTATTTTTTTATATTCATTGCTGCCATATAATTTATACTGAAGTACATTCTCATAGGTAGTTCTGATTCTGACGTCTTTCAAATTTTACATAGAAGCTGTGAAGTTGACGATTCTATTCAAAGATTTTCAGATTCATCCCCTCTTGATGAATCTGACCAAGAATTCCTTTCGCCTGAAGAAAAGTATTCCATTCTTTTGATTAAATCTGTTCAAGAATTACAATTTTATTTTATTAGTACTGAATCTATCCTTATATATTATTTTTGTAGCCTGTTTTTTGTTTCTACGCGAGATTTTCCTCAATTCTTGATCGATTTCTTTGATTTACACCTTATTTTAAAGCTTATCATGCAGGCTACTGACGAAAAATAGACCCACGGTCTAAAAATTGTTTTTTCGGGCAAAAAAAACCTGTTTTAATGAACCAGAATGAGGTTTTCGGTTAAATTTATAACTTTAACTTGCACTGTTACCCGACAGAGCTGAATAGCTTGATCGGCAGAGTGTTCGACTGGTAACCAGGAGAATGCGTGTTTGGGCCAACGTCCGGACAATCTGCATCAAAAAATTAGAAAAATATCACGCATTATATGAACAGTGAATAACAAACATGAGGGAATACATGAGGTCGAAACGTTCCTAGCTGTTATGAAAACTTGATGCAACACGGGGCTAAATTGATACTCAATTGTAAGGTGTTTTTTTTTTTAAGCTTTGGCTCCGGGAAGAAAATTAAAGCATAATGTAAGCGAAAATATAAGTATCAGGTTTAAGATTTCAGACTACATTGGAATTGTTTTTTGTTCAGTAAAATATAATAAATCGTATGTTGAAATATAGATTCTTCTAATGAGTTTTTGACTCTTTGTACAAATAAAAAAAAATACTACCTCTGTTTTAAAGGGTAAGTATATATATAATATATATTTCTTCCTTTTGCAAAAAAACAAATAGCGTATCACATTTTTACTACATTTGAAAACCTACGCTTAAAAAAGAACTTAGTTCAAATTATTTCGTATTTTAACCGTGCTGTTAAATGATGAACATGTGCTGCCATCTAAGTCATAATGGTTCAAACAGCCTGCGATAACAAATTGTAAAAATTTTCAAAAGTAAAAACACTTCTCGGCAAGAAAAAAAAATTTAAAATTACCTGTGGGGTTTTTTTTTTCGGTAGAGCGTTCGGCTAATCGAAAGGTTTTCTTCCCTTTTTTTAAAGCTTTGACTCCGTCCAGACCACTGAGCATAATGTAAGCATAAAAAAAAGTATTAGTTATACCTCAAGGGAATCCTTTTTGTACAGAAAAATATTTTCATTATATGCTGAAATGTAGATTTTTCTAATAGCAGTGTTCGAACTTTTGTACAAATGAAAAAATACTACACCAAATTAAAACTACGAGTTTCAACCAGTAAATCTTTAATTATTTATTTGAATACGATATGAAACATTAAAATTATTATCAACTTCATTAGTAAGAAATCATTTTCTACTCCTCTGCCTTCGGATGAAAAAAAAAACATTTTGTCTACGTTCAAAAAATTACACTTAAAAAACAGGCTCAGTTCAACTGGTTTTGGTTTTGAATTTTAAGTGTTCAATTAAAAGAAAAACAAGTGCGGGATTTTAAGCCGTACAGGTTAAAGAAGCCTGCTATGGGAAATTGTTGAATATTCAAAAATAAAAATACTTATTTTTTCAACCGAATTTATTACTTCTGTAGAATGTTTGTTTCATTCGCTACGTGAGATCTTCCTCATTCTTTAATCAAATTCCATGTTTTACGAATAATTTTAAATCGTATCATGCTGGCTAATGACAAAATATAGACGCATGATCTTATTATATTGTCTAGGCGAAAAACTTTTTTATTGTGTTTTATTACGCATTCCGTCAATGAATAGCATTCGAAAAGGAAGGCACAGTTGCTAGGTTTGTTGGAGCATCTTACTGTTAATCAGAATGGCGCCAGTTCGAATCCGTGCCAATAAATATCTCTTTAATGTTTCTTTTTTGTCCGTCAGATGCTCACATGGGCGGACTGTATTTGCCACAACCTGATTTTTCACATGCAAAATTACTGATTTTTCACGTGTCACTCAGCCACACTTTTAATGATATTTATATTTGGATTGAAAATACGAACAACCAAAAGGGGAGCGATGATCAAATTATCACAACGTTGTATTTAACGAGGTTTTGTTACTGATGTCTTCAAATTACATGCCTTCTCTTGTGTGCTTACTTTTTTCCGTTTACTTTTTTCGGTTTTTCTTCATAATATTCTTTCTTTGAAATTTTTAAAGAGCGAAATGCCTTATGAAACGATTCGAAGCACAGTGCGGAGTTCCGCACGGGTCGACTAGTGAAAAAATACTATGCCAAATTAAAACTACGAGTTTCACGCAGTAAACCTTTAATTTTTTATTCGCGCGAATGCGATATAAAACATTAAAAATTATTATCAACTTCAATGTAAGAAATCATTTTCTACTCCTCTGCTTTCTGCTGAAAAAAAAAAACATTTTGTCTACGTTCGAAAAATTACACTAAAAAAACGGACTCAGTTCAACTGGTTTTGGTTTTGAATTTCAAGTGTTTGATTAAAAGAGAAACATGTGCATGCATTTAAGCCATAACGGTTAAAGTAACCTTCTATGTGAAATAGTTCAATATTCAAAGATAAAAACACTTAATTTCAATCTAATTTATTACTTCTCTAGAATGTTTGTTTCAATCGCTACGTGAGATCTTCGTCATTCTTTAATCAAATTCCATGCTTTAAGAATTTTAAATCGTATCATGCTGTTTAATGAGAAAACATAGAAGCATGATCTTATTATTTTTTTTCGGCAAAAAGCTTTTTTGCTGTTTTTTACTACGCATTCCTTCAATGAATAGCTTTCGAAAAGGAAGGCGCAATTGCTAGGTTTGTTGGGGTGTCAAGCTGTTAATCAGAATGGCGCCAATTCTAATCCGGGCCAATAAATATCTCTTTAATGTTTCTTTTTTTCCGTCAAATGCTCACATGGGCAGAACTGTATTTGCCACAACATTTTTTTCACATGCACAATTATTGCTTTTTCACGAGTCACTACTCAGCCACACTTTTAATGGTATTTATGTTTACATTGAAAATACGTACAACCAAAAGGTGAGCGATGATCTAATTATCACAACGTTGTATTTAACAAGGTTTTATTACTGATGTCTTCAAATTACATGCCTTCTCTTCTGCGCTTACTTTTTTTTGGTTTTTCTTCATAATGTTCTTTCTTTGAAATTTTCAAAGAGCGAAATGCCTTATGAAACGATTTGAAGCACAGTGCGGAGTTCCACACGGGTCGACTAGTAAAATGATTTATTTTAAAAGCATAAAATCCAATACATACCTTTAAAATTTGGTACACCTATTAAAATATTTTCGGATATTTAGGAAGAGCACAATGAAATCTTAGCTTCAGAACAATTGAACTCTGCTGGTATGTAATAAATATACACTCACACACACATATATATGCTTTTAATTCTTGTAGTGTATGACTTCCCTCAACTTATTAAGCATAGTGAGTTACTTAAATTTTGCTTTTTTTCAGAACTTTGCTAATTTTATTTTAAATTAGCAAATATTAGCATATGTTTCCACAAATGTGTTTTTTGTGTTTAAAAAAAATGTGTAATTAAATGTGTTAAATTTCTTAAGAAATATTAATATTAAACTCAAAATGCTGAATTTTATGCATTTTTTAAATTTAAACCATAATAGTTTTGAATGCTTACCAGCTTTTTTAGAATTTTAGCATTCCATACTTTAATTTTTAATGTAATGAAACCTAATTTAAAATAAAACGAGATAATTTTCTTTAATGTTGTATGCAATACATGCTCTTGATTCTAGTTGATTATTTTCTTGAGTTTTGTACAATTATTCAATTTTTCACATTACGATGGGAATGAAGTGCATGAAAAAAAGGGTAAATATCTGTATATATATATATATATATATATATATATATATATATATATATATATATATATATATATATATATATATATATAATGATCAATTCATTAATTCTTGTTTTCAATGTTCCTAGTTTATTTTATTAACGTTCCATGTTCATTTTTGTTGTTGTTATTTTTATTTATCTTTTTGTTACATACACTTTTTTCTGTGCTACCCGTGTATGTGAAACTACACACTTTACTATATATATATATATATATATATATATATACATATATATATATATATACATATATATATATATATATATATATATCATATACATTTCATGTTTTTACTTGTTTTTTTCCAGCCAAATTAGTGTATCAGATCCGAGAAGTCCATCTCCATCACCATCAAAGGTACAAATATCATTCACACATTCTTCTTCTTTTTAAAAGTTCAAAGACTTTTAATGTAATTTTACTTTTTAAATTTGTGCTTTGAACTCTTTATCTGTGCGATGCCTTTTCACTAGAGTTGAATTTGACTTCTTTTTTTTTTATATATAAATTTATGTTTAATCTATTATTTAAAAATTCCTGTTTTGATCTCAACTGAAGTTTTGTTTTCTTTGTTTCAGTTTTTATAATGAATGAAAGAAAAATTATCTACGTATTATTTAATGTATTAATTAGAAAAAAAAATGTGAAAAAAGGATATTGCTAACATATTTATTTAATAAAATAATCTTACTTGGAACTTTGGAATATGTGTGAAGTGTATGCTAGATTTTATGAACTCTGTTGTGCAAATCAGCGTAATTAAGCCAAAAAAAATCATTTTTAGTCACATTTGCTAAATTGTTAGCCTAATTTACAGCTCTTTTGGACTCCTTACCTCTTATAGTGTAAAGTGTACAGTGATTATCAATACGTTGGATGGACCTATGATCCTATGACTGATTGGTATGTAGAAGGGGGTTAGCCCTCCAGATATAGGTCAGAGTCTCTGAACTTTGCATTGTTTTTAACACTAACTAATTTCCTACCAATACCTGCTTTTTTTTTGTTTAAAAAAAGATGCCACTACTATGATCAATGAATTTCTACAAAAATAATTTTAATCATAGGAGAAAGAAAGGCCAAAAAGGCCACACAGAGTATCCTTGATCAATAATTTCTAGCATTCTGCCAATCTCTCGAAAAACTGCAGGATATATTTCCCATGCTGATGTCCAAATCATGCTATGTGCTCTGCCGCATAAGATAAAACGAACATCCAGTTTGATGCTGTTGCTCACATATAGTTTTAATTTACTTTTTATATTTACAGGAATGGTCAGCAAATATATCTCAGGATCTTCAGTTGATGATGCCAATAAGTTCATCTAAATCCTTGGCCAATAGTCCTATTGCATCAAGTGGAGAAAGTGATGACGACTCTGAAGAAGAATTTTCTGACCTGAATTCTTCTGATGAAGAAGATGAAAAACCTGCGTCAAGTGTTTTTAAACTCTTACCACCAGACAAAGTAAATGGCTATCTTTTAAGTGTAATTTTGTTAAAAAGTATTATTTTGACATTTCCTGTCAATATCTAAGTTGAAATTTAAATAGCTTAGCTTTGTGAAAGACAATAACATTAATGGCTGGTTAGTGGTAAATTTCAAATATTAATAGGTTTGATGACATATTGTTTTGGCACATCTACATAAATAAAAAAAAGAATATATGTATATGTATGTTTCCTATACAAATCCACAGTTTACTTCGGATCAGGACCGAATTTGGCAGAGCGGTACTTGGCCACCCGAGAAGAAACGTAGGTTTTTTTTTTTTTTTAAACGCCCAGAAAAGAACCAAACCGTTCAAATTTTTATTTTAGGACCCGAAAATGGCATTAAATGGCTCTTTCTACCCGAAATAATTATCCGACCAGTTAGATTTTAGCGCCATTCAAAAGCCTGCAAAAAATACTCTTGGAGTACATTTACTTCCTTCAAATCTAAAAAAAACAAAAACAAAGGCTGTAAAATCACTAGAAGAACAGTTATAAGCATTTTTAAGCCTAATGGATCAGCATTTTCATATCGGAAAATTATCCTTTGCGCAATCTCATTTTAAATTAGCGTGAATAAAACCATTCAGAAGGTTGTTACTTTTTTTCTCAACTGTGACTAAATAAAATTTTGTTTTTGTTTTGAGGTAAAAATTTTCCCTTCTGATTAATATTTGGCAATTTATCGTTTTTTTTTTTTTTTTTGTACTGCCAGTGGAAGATAATCAAGGATTTTAGTTGTATTTATAAAGGATTGCATTTAATTTATTGACAAATTTTTGATTTACCATTTCCCTTTTTAAGAATGATTATTTTGACGGGAAATTTTACAGTATTTTTTTTTTTCTTCTCTAATTGAAACCTGATTGTTGAAAATACGTCACTTGACATAACTTTTGTTTTCTTGGTTGACCGTGCAAAGTCGGGCAATGCAGCTAGTAATGGTATAAAATATTATTCTTAAAAGAATAGTTTTGGAAGAATGAAATTTTGGTATGCCGTTTGTCTAAGTCAGTGGTACCCAATCTGTTTTTTTATTCAAGTGTTGCACTTAATACTAAGATGAATCTCATGGCCCAGAATCCAAAAAAGTTTAAATTTGTTCTAGATAACACAGGAAATAAAAAAGAAAGTCACAAACCAAGGGTTATTTGTTGTTATCACTACATGCTTATTTTTTAGTTGAAGTTCCCATCTGTTTTTCAGAAATTAATTTTTGACCATTTAGTTCCAAATTTGCAACAATCAAAGTACTGAGTGAAGATGACTTTTTTTTTTTTTGGATGGTTCCAGAACTTGGTTTGATTCCTGACATTGAACGTAATTTTGAGTCACATGGATCAGTTTTACGGATTCCATAAGTCCTGCTGACTGTAAGTTGGGCACCACTGGTCTAAATAAATTGAAGAAGGTTTCAAATTTTAAGTTATGTGGGAAGGCTATTTCAGCTGTGTAAATAATGGGAAACGAGGTTTGTCCGGAAAATACGTATAAATAAGTCGGGGTGACATATCTCGGCATTGTGGAGGCGCCAACTGGTAGCACTCCCGCTGTAGCCAATCTCCTCAATGCTCAATTCAAGTCAAAGCTCTCTCTGTGTAAATAGGAATATGTGGCTGCTTGTGGAAAGTTACCCTTTTTCATCTGCCGTTGGCGTGGAGCTCACTCTCTGGCTGAGGAACAGCGCATCGACATCAAGTTTCTTTCAAAGAGGCAAGAATGACTTTTCTTTATTGCTTATGAATGTCTACAGTTAACTGCGACTCTGAAAGAAAGTGATACTGACTGTGATGCTGCTACGGCGCTATGCTAAAATAAACGAAATGTGTGCCTCGCTCGTGATAGAAAGCATAGTGAATAGAAACGTTGGGATCGTCGCATCCCAAGGTCACGAGTGTTTAAAATTGCATTAAAATTTTTGGTTAATCAATTATCCCAGATGAATGATTATTAATTTTTTTTTTAAATAAGTAAAGAAAAATATTGTCTATGAATACATAAATTACATTAAAATAAATAAATGAGTTAATCAATGGTAAGTTGTTCGTTCACGATTTTTCGAGTATTAACTTAATAATATTGGTTAAACATGGGAATTTAAATCCCAAATTTGATAATTTACAATGCTTGTTACTCTCCACTGTACAATTATTTATTATGTTAATCGGTCAGAGTAGGATTATCAAATTCTTAAATTTATTGATTTCTTTACATCACATACCATTACAATTTATCACACTGTCTAGGTCAAAAGCAATTTCTTAAAGGAATGAAAATGATCTCTTGTAAACTGTGCTTCGTAAAAACAGAATTAGTTAGCAGAAGTTAGTCTTAACAGAAGAAACTGGTGAAGAAAATAATCTTGTAAAAGCGAGCAATATGTCTGAAGGTGAGTTACTGGATGTAGTACCTTGCTTATCAAAGACCGCTCAGGAAGCACCTCAAAAATCCTTTCTTCAATCGCTAGAAAAGTTTTCACCAGTTCCAAATTTGGCAGCAGGAAGGGTAAAGGAAAGTTCTAAAAGAAAAGGCCACTTGTCAATGAAGGGAACCCCAATGAAGGCAGCTTTAGATGAAACAGTAGGTAAAAGAAAGGAACAGACATTGAAAAGGAAACAAGCCAAAAAAAAATCTGCAGTAAAGGTTTTGGGAATGTCCATCGAAACTGAATCCTAGGCAACGAAAGAGAAAGCAGTGACAACACGGGAAAAGAAAATGAATAAATCTGTTAAGAAAAAGGGCAAATGACTTTTCGGTTTTGAAAACTCTTCAGATGAGGAGGACATCGACGTCAAAAAGTTTTGTGACGACGATGAAAATGAAGACCTTCTTGATCTAAGCAATCAAAACCTTCAACTTTGCTATATGCAGTGAATATGGAACAAACAACTTGTGGTACAGATGCTCTTGCTGTGGCAAGTGGGTGCATTCAGAGTGTAGTGATGCAGAAATAGCTGAAAACTAAATGTGAATTTTGTTAATTTTAATAAACCAGTGGGGCCGACTCCATGGGGCTTGAGGGGGCCCGAGCCCCCTCAAAAATATTTTTGAGGGGGCAGAGCCCCCCCCAATAAATCAAGAAAATTATAAGTTACATTATGCTTTCTAAACTCATAAATTTATCTTTTATTTTTCTTGTTTGAAGATAGTTTACCTTGTAAAATATATTCAGTAATGAGTTAAAACAAATAATTATTACGGTTGCGTAAGCAGGTTAACTGAAAATGAGTGGTGCGAATGATGATAGTGTTACAGTGCTGCGAGTACTGTAAAAATTTGTCCCAGTGCGCGAACTTACGGGCCAGGGCTGTTGCCGGTGGGCGGCACTGCGGCGCGCTCACCTAAGTGTTGCTGATCTGGAAAAATATATATGAGAGTTTGATTTGTATATAAAATGGGAGGCGTGATAGTTTTGAATACTTTTGGGAATCGTGTTTAAAAGAAAACCTTCACAAAATGATGATCCTTCCCTTCCTCGGAATCGACGTGTACCAAAAGAAGTATGAAAACAATGAAGGCAGCTCACCGCACACTTTCAAAATCCCAAAGGAAAACATTGACTCGCGCTACTTATGCGAAATAGCTATAACACGATTTTTTCTCCAGTATTCAGACCTAACGCGACTTCCTCACCGCAACATGAAAATTCTCGGAAGGGAATCGTGGTGTGTTCGTATCAGCTTTGTTATTGGCTACTAAAAATTTTTTTTTCATGAATGTATCTTTATCCTTTTACCATCGCTGAGAGTAGAAGTTCCTTTTTCATTTTAAATGCGAAAGTTAATGAAATATAATGACACCTAAGAGCGCTGTTTCATCTAAAGTTTGTGAAGATAAAAAGAGAAAGTTTCATGACAATTAAAGAAAAGCTAGAGCTTCTTGAAAAGCTGATGGTCAACTAAAAAATGCGTTGAAGGTAGCACGAGAATTAGGTATGAGTGATTCTTCTGTTCTTCCGTACATACAAGTCAAGAAAAGGAAATCCGTAAAAATTCACCGAGTAGTGTCTTGCAAAAATTTATGAAAATGGAAACTGCTCATGTATTGTGTATGAATATCATTAATTGATCGACTGTACAGTACAACTAAAGATGCATTTGCTTTTCTTACTATATACTGTGTCTACCGTATACCGGTTTATTTTTTCTTTCTTTCCCATTAATCATTGATTTTGTACATCGTAGCAGTATTTTATGTTGAATAAAACGTTTTTTTTTTTAAATACAAGTAAACATTCAGTTCTTTATGTAAGAGGCAGTAATGTACAGTTAGTTAAGAGATGGTTTTTAACAGTTTGAGGGGGTGTTTACGTGACATCGGTTGCGTGTGATAGACATCGGTAAACGATATTTATCCGCGTTCTCATTCCTAATGTAATGTAATATAAAATTAACTTTATTCAAATTAGATTAACTTCTCAACTCTTTCGGCTCGTGTAAAGTTTCAGTTTTAGGTTGGCATCCTTTGATGCCCAATCATATGCAAATGAGGCAAGTATAAATAGTGAACGATTCCAATCGTTCTCTCTCTTCTTTTGTGTTCGTCAGCCTCTTGTGAGTTAGGTCCGATAGGTGTTGGGGAGTTGCGAACTCCGCCTCCACTTATGGCCGGGTTTTATTCTTAAGAACTTATTTTTGTTAGTTATATTTATTTTAGTTACTATTGACCAATAAATCCTTGGTAAGATTTTAACAAGTTTCCAATGTTCATTTCTTCACATTAATATTTGATTCTGCACCTTCCACTGTGTGATATTATCTCTGCTTGTATAAGCATGTAACATTGTTGACTGACTTACGAAATTAGCCCTTCGGCTTTTCGTTTAAACATCGTAAGTTATCATAAGGGTTATGGGCCCAGCCCTACCCAATTGTATCAGAATAATTACGTGTTCAGTATCATGAGTAATATAAATGTATTAAGATGTTTTCGAATTGTCAGCAGAGTAAAGTATTAGACTTCGTGTTTTTGTGATGAAATGGAATGTTGTAACTGACTTGTCTTTTTGCTGAATCGGTAGATGACAAGTGTTTGGAAATCTTTTCAAATTGTTTTCCCCGCATCGGCGTTGAATGAAAACTGTGAAAATAGAAGCTTTTCTTTTGCCTTTTGGAAATTTGTATCGAATCTTTAAGCCATGTGTAGTGTAAACTTTTTCTCAGATGTTTCGTTTGCATTTTATGGGGGGATATAGTTGGTTTGGTGTTAGGCAGAATAGTGGCTGCTAAATTCAGCGGAAGACCTGGACTTGTTCCAGGGGGGAAGCTGTAACAGTTGCACTATTTAGGTTTTTTTTTTTCGGGGATATTTTGAGATTTTGTTGGTTGTTTTTTTTTGCAATTAGGTTTTTTTATTTTTTTGGCGTTTTTCATGTTCTTATCAATCATGGCATCCCAGAGTGTTCCTATCGAAAAATTAAGGTCTGACAACTATGTGAGTTGGTCATCTGATATCAAATTTGTCCTAATGGAACGAGGTTTATGGAAGATAGTTAATGGAATTGAAAAAGAACCTTTTTCTAATGATGAAAAAAAGGCTACTGAGCAAGAGATTCGTAATTTTCAAAATCGACAAGATGTGGCTCTATCCATAATTTATTTAAATTTGGAGAAAAATTTCAAAAAGATAATTGAAAATCAGGTCAACGCGGCTGATGCCTGGAAGGCTTTGAAAGATCACTTCTTTCCTGACAATCGTTGTCAGCACATGACATTGTTTTCAGAGTTATCCCAATGTCGTATAAAAGAGGAAGAGTCGATAAATCTTTTCGCTGCCCGTACTCGGCAAATTTTCGAAAGAATTAAGGCTATAGACGCGAATTTCTCTGAAAATTATTTGATTTTTCAAATTTTGCGTCATTTGCCCTCAGAATTTGACAATATTTGTCAAGTTATTCTTAGAACTACTGCACAGGAATTCACATTTAATAAAGTAGTCAGCGAACTTATTGCCGAGGAATCGCGAATTCGACTAAAAGATGAGGACGATAAAATTATCGGCAGAGCTAACTTTGTAAAGAAACCGGGTAATTTTGACAAGAAAGGAGTAAAAGGGAAACTAATTTGTTTTAACTGTAATAAACCTGGCCACAAGCGGAATGTGTGTCAACATAGAGTTGACAAGGACCTCGAACAACGTAACAGAAAGTCAAGATCACCAATCCGGAACAAGAGGAAGGCGAACAAGAAAACTGCGAGGTGCAGTTCCCCATCAGTGGAAAAGGAAGCATGTGAGTACCATAACTTTTTCATTTCCGAAGTACATCTAAATGAAGTATCAGAAGACCCAAATGAATTTATTTTCGACACTGGTTCCACCCATCATTTCGTCAACATTCGTAGTGCGTTTGAGGACTTTAAACCATTACGAAACAAAGAAATGGCTGTAGCTGTTAGAAATGAAACTTTCCCCATTTTGGGGATGGGAACTGTGAAATTAAAGTTTGATGATACTATCATTGTTTTAAAAGATGTAATGTACTCTCCTAATCTACGTCAAAATTTGTTATCGGGTACTAAATTCGATAAGGGGGGTGCTAAGTTTGAAGGGGGAAACGGCTCCGTGACGATATCTGGTCGAAATGGGTTTATATTTAGAGCAATTTTAAGAAATGGCATTTATTTTGTAAAACCTCAAATTTTGTATAATAAATCGTATCAAGAAAGTATAAAACCAAATAAAAGTAATGATCATTTCGAAAATGAGAAAATTGAATGCTCTAATGTAGAAAAATTAGAATTGTGGCATAGAAGGCTGGCACATATTAACACCGATAGTATCAGAAAGAGCGGTGAATTTGAGTGTGTCCATGGCCTGCCTAAATTCAAAAATGTAAAAATAGATTGTGAAAATTGTAAAATTGGTAAATTTAAACGTGTTTCATTTAAACCAATAGGTAAAATACGGTCTAAATGTCCCCTTGAATTACTTCATGCTGATGTGTGGGGTCCATGTAATATTAAGGGAAATAAGGGGGAACGTTTTTATTTATCAATCATTGATGATTTTTCACGTAAATCTGCTTTGTATCCAATTAGTGAAAAGAGCAAAGTACCAGAAATTTTCATAAGGCACATAAAGCGTGCTGAAAGATTTTTAAATCTTAAAGTAAAAGCTGTTAGAACTGACAACGGGGGAGAATTCGTAAATAAAGTTTTTGACAATTATTGTTTGGATAACGGTATAAAACATGAGTTAACCAATATTTTCAGTCCAGAGATGAACGGTTTGGCCGAAGTGTACAATCGCTCAGCCGCTAATGCTGCAACAGTATTATTGGAAGAAAGCGGGCTAAGTAAAAGATTTTGGCCGGATGCTATGCTTTATTTCAATTATACTTGGAATAGGATTTGTCACTCAGGACAAACTAAAACACCTTTTGAGTTATATGGTGGACGTAAGCCAAGTGCTAGGCACGTCAAACCTTTCGGTGTTTTGTGTTATCTTGGAACACCCCGTCAGCAAAGACATAAACTTGATGTTAAAGCCAAAAAAGGTATATTTTTGGGCTATGCATTTAACACTAAGGGTTTTCGTATCTGGATTCCCGAAAGCGGAAAAATTTTTGAAAGTATAAATGTAATTTTTAATGAAAATGTTTATTACAAAGAAGCTTTTAAAAATATATCAGAGAGTGACTCTAGTGGAGCTGTGCTGGGTCCCTGTCTCAAATGGTCAAATATTCAATCAGATTCTCAAAATTCAGAAAATGAATCGAATTCCGAATCGGATAACGGAAGTGAAAGCCCGAGTACGCCGTCTAAATTCTTATCTTCTGATGAGAGTGAAAGCGAGACGAGCGGGGATGAATCAGATTCGAATTCTGACTTGAGTGAAAATGGGGAAAACCCACCACGCGCCCAGCTGCGTGAAACAGAACGGGTGAGGAAAGCAATCCCAAGGTCAGATAAATCTCGTACTGATATTTATTTTTATGAGAAACATTCTTCTAAACGATTACGTTCTTTAAATGATGTTGAAAAATATTGTTCTAAAAATGCTATTTTGTTTAAGCCACATTTATTTGATTTTAATGGTAAAAATTTATATCAAGGTGAAATTTCTGATCAAACTGTTCATTTAAATTTATGTAACTTATGACTAGATGATGAAATTGTAATTCCTAAGAATTACAAACAGGTTCTTAAATCTAAGCAAAAGGACCAGTGGTTAGATTCAATGAGGGATGAATTAGAGGTTATGCATTCTAGAAAAGTGTGGGATTTAACACCTTTGCCTGCAAATGAAAAACCAATCGGATCAAGATGGGTTTTCAATGTTAAAAGAGATGAATCGGGAAAAATTGTTAGATATCGTGGGAGACTTGTTGCTCAGGGATATGCACAATCCCCTGAATCGTACGATCAGACTTTTAGTCCGACGATTCATTTTTCATTGGTTCGATTTTTCTTTTCCTTGAAAATATCAGAAGGTTGGTTCGATTTGCAGTGCGATGTGAAAAATGCTTATTTATATGCACCTCTAAAAGAATGCATCTTTATGAGACAACCACCGGGTTTTGCAATAGAAGGGAAAGAAAATCTAGTTTGTAAGCTTAATAAAGCAATTTACGGTCTGCACCAGAGTGGCCGTATGTGGTTTTTTGAGATAAACAGTGTTTTATTGAAAATTGGTTTTCAGATATTTGAAGAATGTAATTGTGTTTATATTTATAATTCATGTGTCATTTTATTGTTGTATGTTGACGATATTGTTTTGCTCGCGCGGAAAGAAAAGAATTAAATCATGTTTTAAATTTACTTAGGAAAAATTTTGACTTAAAAGTTCTCGGAAAAACGAAAAAACTGTTAGGTGTTGAATTTGAAAGAACTGAAAATGGTTTGAATTTGTTCCAAACGAAATATATCATTGAAGTTTTTGAAAAGTTCAAACATTTTAATTTTCCGGTTTCATCATTGCCGATTTGTAAAGGTACTGTTTTTTCGAAATCGAATTGTCCTAATACAGAAAATGAAAAATTTGAGATGTCAAAGATTCCTTATCGTAATTTGTTGGGTTGTCTTTCTTTCATTGCGAGCAGAACGAGACCGGACATTTGTTATGTGGTCAATATCTTCAGTCAATTTCAAAGCAACCCTGGTGTCATTCATTGGAACGGTCTTTTAAAACTTCTGGGTTATGTTTTTCAAACAAAAGATTTAAAACTTAAATTAAATTGTAATAGAACCCAATTAATAGCTTTTTCTGACGCCGATTATGCAGCTAATCGAGATGATCGAACTTCACTCGGGGGGCAGTTAATTTTGTTGGATAATGCACCGATTGAATGGCGAACCTTCAAGGAACGTTGTATTAGCCTTTCCACTATGGAAAGTGAGTTTGTGGCCCTTTGTGAAGTGTCTAAAGAGCTTATGTGGTTTGACCGTGTATTAAACGAATGTTTACGCTGGGGAATTGTTAGAAAAAGTAAAATTAAATCTGTAATATACGTTGATAATCAGTCGGCCATTGACTTTGTTAAATCTCCGATTGAAAATCACCGTACAAAACATATTGATGTAAAATTATTTTTTGTTCGTGATTTGATTCAACGGGACATTTTTACCGTAAAACATGTAGGTAGTAAATCCAATAGGGCCGATATTTTTACGAAGCCGCAGACCCGTTTTGAACTGAATCGTTTTTGTGAACAAATATTTTGTTAATTTTTAATGGTATGAAATTGTTTAGTATAATAAATAAAATGGGGTATTAAAGTATAAATATTTTTATAACAACTGAAATTCTTTTTCAAATTTCTCGTTGGTTTAATCTTTGAGATGGAGGAATTTGATTCAATGACAAGAGTTTATTTTTGGAAACTAAGCGTTTTAAATGATTTTGTCATTGTGAAAAAAAAAAAAAAAAATTTTTTTTGTAAAATCATTGTGCCCATCTATTTCAAAGATACTGTTTCGAGTATTTTTGTCAATTACAGTTTGACAAGATAGATAGCAGTGGAAATGTTAATCTTGGACTTACTATTTCCTTGGACTGTGGATCATCAATAGGCAAGAAGGACTTTTTTGAGAAAGGACTTCAATCAAATAAGCAGTGATGTATTGAGCTGCAGCTGCTGATGGATGATGTATTATGATGGATATATATCCATATTTGTTTATTGTTGAATTGTTAAATTTTTGTAAAAGATTAAGCCTGGCCCTTTGTGGATTTTTTTGGGTTATTTTTGAATCTATTAAAATTGTATAAAAATTTAAAGTTTAATAACATTACTGAATGAGAAGGGGGGATATGATAGACATCGGTAAACGATATTTATCCGCGTTCTCATTCCTAATGTAATGTAATATAAAATTAACTTTATTCAAATTAGATTAACTTCTCAACTCTTTCGGCTCGTGTAAAGTTTCAGTTTTAGGTTGGCATCCTTTGATGCCCAATCATATGCAAATGAGGCAAGTATAAATAGTGAACGATTCCAATCGTTCTCTCTCTTCTTTTGTGTTCGTCAGCCTCTTGTGTGTTAGGTCCGATAGGTGTTGGGGAGTTGCGAACTCCGCCTCCACTTATGGCCGGGTTTTATTCTTAAGAACTTATTTTTGTTAGTTATATTTATTTTAGTTACTATTGACCAATAAATCCTTGGTAAGATTTTAACAAGTTTCCAATGTTCATTTCTTCACATTAATATTTGATTCTGCACCTTCCACTGTGTGATATTATCTCTGCTTGTATAAGCATGTAACATTGTTGACTGACTTACGAAATTAGCCCTTCGGCTTTTCGTTTAAACATCGTAAGTTATCACAAGTGTCTAAAATAATTGGGTACGTTTATAAAAAATTTTACACATACCCTTTTCCACAACGTGAAAATTCGACCTACGCGAGAGGTCTTGGAATGCATCCCTCGCGTAAGACGGGAGTTGACTGTACTACAAGGCAATATACATTGAGGTTTGTAAAATGGCGTAATTTTGCATTATTGGGCGATTTACATCAACTGGACACACACAGGTCATTGCAGTTGAACAAGAGTGCTTGCTTTTATTAAACAGAGGTGAAAAAGAAGAGAACATTTTGAAAAATCAACTGAGTTTTTCAAAAATGACCTAGACATTGAGAGACTGCGTTTACACTTGAATATGTTAGCCGATGTCACTAATGTAAAAACAACTGGTCTTAAAAAGCATGCGTAAATTAAATTTCCTTTTTACAAAAATACTGTGTGTGTTTGTATTTATTTCTTCCGTTTTTCGAAGCCAAAAAATATGTGTCGGGCTTGTCGAGTTTTCGAGGTTCTAATAATGATTATATGATTTTAAAAAAACTTTAAAACTCACTATTTTTCATCTCAAATTTAGAAAATTTCCTGCGGCATGCCCCCTTTCCCCCGATATTTTTTAAGTCGGCGTCTCTGGCAGTGCCCTTCAGAGGAACTGCCAGAGGCAGTGCAAGTCAGTGCACTGCCTGGCAGTGCAAGTCAAGCGCCCTACCTTTTCCATGCCTAGCTATGGCACTGCATGACTCCCCATAAAATAGAACAAAAAAATGTCTCTTACTAAGACTTGTCTTAGTAAGAGACATTTTTTTGTGACAAGTTCTCAAGTGACATGATCTAGTTGAACCAGAAAAATTTGTATACCAATTTTTGGATTTTTTACTTTGAAAACGCCATGCCACATACTGTTTGTTTTTTAAATTATACACACCAGAAAATATATAAATTGGCATTTTCAAGGCACAACAATCGACCTTTATTTGGGGGGGGGGGGAACCTCCATGGGATTACATAACCCCCTAAACCCCCGGTGATGACTGGGCCAGCCCCCCCCCCCCCCAATGATTTTTTCAAGTCGGCGCCCCTGTAATAAACTCAGATGAATTCAAAATACTGTTTTTTCCCTCGTATAAACTAAAAATGTCATTTCTTTTGCTTTTCAATTCCTATACTTTAATGCTAATTGCACACAGGATTTTCACTAAATTTTCCTTCTTAGTCTTTTAATCATATTGGCTAGTGGCGGGATTACCCCAGCTCCCTGGGTAATACGGCCACAGTACAGATGTTTACAAATTGATGTTTTATGAGTATGTAGCTTTACTGTAGTTGTTGTTTCAGTAAACACTATCATCCGACTCTAATTTTTTATTAATCTTACAATAACACACACCAGAAATGAAACGCGTCTATTCGATCGCCGAATTGTTTTTCTTCTCCTCCTTCTCCCTGCTCGAGTTGAGTTGCTCGCTTGCTGGAATCAGTGACGTCATGACTCTTCACTTCTCTACAAGTATTTCTTTTATAGATTCATTGATAGCAAATTTTGTATACATTCTTAAAATGGCATACAATAATCCAAAATATTGATCTAGCTCATAAACACAATTTTTGATGGTGATAAAAATTGAAGTTCTTTAAGGTGGCCGCATTCCCCTGGTCTACCCTATGCTCCGAAGTAAATAAAATTGTCAATTTCAACCAACCAAACCTTGTTAATAGTTAGAATTTGCTGAGATATAAAATCTAACAAATTATTTCAGATAATGACAGATTTTGGGATGCTTTAAAATTAGAACCGGATCTCAATTGGAAGGAAAGTTTTGCTTGATTACTTACTACCATGAAAATATAGAGTACGAAATATTCACTATAACCTGAAAACAGAAGTCATGTGTAAAGTCTGAGGATGCGCTGACATGGTATTAGGAGTCTTCTACAAAAGATGTTATGCTTTGAGAAGGAAAGGGATTCGTGAAATTGCGACAGTTTGTGTCAAAGGGGAGAAAGAGGGTAGCAAGAAGTGTGACACCACACTTTTTTCAATTAAAATATGTTAATGAAAAAAAAAAACATGGCATGTAACAATTTGAGGTGAGATGGTAAGATTAATGTGCCCAGACGTCCCGCTTTTTGTCTTACTGTCCCGCTGCTGGAATGTCCCGCCAAAATGTCCGCTTTTTTTTGTTTAAATTCCATCATACTAGAAATATAACATATAATCTTGATTTTTTAAACGCTTTTTCGATTTTTTGCTGTCTGTAAACGTAAGAACGCCATGTAAAATGTTATTCTTTACTGTTTAATACACTGAACTACCTCTACCATAATTTGGATTGAAGAGGAGGAGCTGTTAAATGTCAGGTGTTGGCAATATTCTTTACATCAATACTATTAAATTATTTTCAACTTGAGTTCTTTATTGGTACATTTGAGTTATTTCTTGGCATTTTTCTGTTACGTAAAATATTAAGCCTGTGGGAAAAAAAAATACACTACCCCCCGCCCCCTCCCCCCCGTCATGTGTCCTGATTTTTAGCTTGAAAAATCTGGTCACATTAGGTAAGATGAAGTGTGACACTTTGTGACAAAGAGGGGAAGTGGTAAAAATGTTGAAAAAAACTGACATCATTGACCCGTTCGGAAAGAAAGATGCAAATATTCATCAGCCTGAGATGCTCTTCTGATCCGAACGACGCAAACTTGAGTTACGGCGAAAATCCTACTCAGTGATCTGACTGACGCTCATTTGAATCGTCCGTTTGGAAAGAAATATTGACTATTAGGTGGTGCTACTTATCCATTCAAAAAATTACTCTCGTGCATATTAGTATTTCTTTCTCTAAAGTCAGAATGGGGTCCATCAAGTGTTTGTGATTTATTGGATTTTCGTGAGTGTAGATATAAACATGTTCTAACGGTTAAAAAGGGAAATATGTACTCATTTTAAGGTGGTTATTTACAGTTTCGATTCTGTTTTAAGATGGGATTTTATGGGCAAAATTCTAGCATGGGTTTTACTTTTTTATCCATTTGTGTAGCTATGATTAAAAGATCATGTTATCTTTCTGAGGAGGAAATATTTAAAGTTATGAATGGTCCATCTATGGATCTTTCGGACAATGACAGTGAAACAGCTATAAACTATTGGAGTTGCTGTCTATAATTACGCACTGGAAAACAGGGCTGCCCACCTAGGGAAGGGGGGGGGGGTCGTGGCCTGGCGTAGATTGCGCCATTGAAATTTTAAGAAGGGGGTGTTTTGTGGGGTATTTTCTCATTTTTTATGGGGGGCTCTTGTTTTTGGGGATCTTCACAACATTTAGGGGGTGTGCCTTTGCCCTTTCGGGGGAGGGGCACCCCTGTGAAAAAGGTGGCAAAAACTTAGAAGGAGATGTGTAGTTTGCTGAAAACAACAATAAAAGACATGATACCAAGGATGCCCATATGCAAAATTTTAAGCGAAGGCTCAGATATTTTCCCTGTAGAAACCAATTTCAGTTTAGATTCGAGTTATTAAAATTTGATAATTTTAATAACTTATTCATTAATTGCTGGAGAAGAAATGTTTTTACATTTTTGCAAAGAAAAAGGTACTAAAGGCAAGGAAGTTTTAATTTCAATGGGCTTGAGCCCCCCTTGCCCCCCCCCCCATATGAGCATCCTTGCATGACACTGTCTATGACTGCATAATTGTATGGATGTCTATCATGCAAATCGGTCATTGATCAGTGCTTTGAGATTTTTTATACACCTTTTAAATATTTGTAATTACAATGTTTTTCAAGTATTTTACAATGTTAAATAAAAATATTTTTAGAGCTTTTTTTCACATTTTGTATCAACATTTAGTGTTTAATTTAGGTATACTTTTAGCTGTAGAAAGTAAAATACAATACATTTATATTTTTATAAATCAATTATTAAAATTTTTTTTAAATATTTTGATTGAAATTATGATATTTGTAATCACTTGATTAAAAATGGTTTTATTTCTGTGTAAAGGTACATTTTATCCATTATTATGTAATGCATACTTTCCAAAACTGCATACTTTGCTTAGCAGGCCTGTACGCACAGTCCGCGTATAACAGCTGCCGTCCTGAGAGAGCGCTATCTTCCTTGCGCTGCCGTCTTGAACAGGTGCATGGACAGCACCTTATTTTGCTGTTTTGATTGTAAAATGAAATACTACTATAACCCAAGGGTGCCCATATGGGGGCAATGGGGGCTCAAGCCCCCCTTTTGAAATTAGAACTTCCTTGTTTTTAGTACTTTTTTCTTTGCAAACATGTAAAAATTCTTCTCCAGCAATTAATGAATAAGTCATTAAAAATGTCAAATTTTAATAACTCGATTCTGTACTGAAATCGGTTTCTATTGGGAAAATATCCTGCTAAACCATGGGGAAAATATATGAGCCCTCTCTTAAAATTTTGCATATGGGCGTCCTTTATATAATCTCCAGAGTAAATGCTTTCCATGACATTTTAAAAATTATTTACACATACTTTGTAAAGTATTTGTTTGACAAGACTGTGTTTTTTTTTAGTACTTAGCAAGTATTTTGCAAGATCATAAAGTTGAAACTATAAGGCCTAATTTTTTATCACGTCATATAAAAGATGTAAATGCAATACCCTCAAGAAAAGAAAGTTGTGATAGTATCAACAAGGTATAGTTTTCTCCTTACTTACTATAATTTTTTAAAAATATTAGATAAATGTTTTTCCTTTTAAGCACTTTACTTCAAAAGTACTGCATATTGTCATGAAGATTTTACATGTTATACGATTCTTTTATTTGTGCAATAATTTGTCATTTTTAAAGAAAATAATATTTAATTTTCAGTTTTAAAGTCAATAATGTGAAATTGAAATATTAAAAATAAAATAAATAAATTAAGAAAATTACTTTTAACTGGAAATCATATTTATGAGAAGTAGTGCAATTTGTTGTTATTAAAATTTAAATGAGTATCTTGTATATTTTCCCCTGGTGCAATACTGCAGCTAACTGATACCATGCTACCAGATGACCATGATGTGGCTGCAAATTTTTAAGTCTGAAGTCAAAACTTCTTGATATCTACAAGCTAGAATATGCCAAATAATTATTTAACAAGTCTATTATGTGTATGCATTTAGTCCGGAGGCATAACAAAAAGGTTGTGCATTTTAAGGTAAAAGCAATTTCTTTTTTAAATTATGTTTTAGGGTCATAAAGGAACATTTTTAGCCATGGAGGCATTCATTACGTCATTTGGATTGTTTTTTATAGCACCCCAAAGTTATCTTGCACGCGGATAGGATTTACCTTAGGTAATTTGTTATAAATAGATGTATTTCGGACAATAGTGTGTGTAATTCCACATTTTCATGTCTCCTTATAATAAATATTGTTAAAAATAGCCAGTACCGAGCTTACTTGGGAACTAAACCCCGGGGGTTCTGCATTCAGCTGACCAACTAATCGGAACATCTACCTATAGAGCCCTTCCTTTGTCAGGAAGATTGAGATGGGCAAAGTAGACCTTGGCACCCATGGGCTGTTGTGCTACTGGGTTTGGTTAGAAGCAACGATAGAAAAACCTGACAAAAATGGTTCCTGAAAATGTGTCTCAAAATATAGCACTAATGATCTTCCGAATTTCAGTCAAAAACATTTTAAAGTGTGATCAATTAGGTGTTTTTATTACAAAAGCAAAGTGTAAACATTCCTGGGACATATCTCAGTGGGTCTCATCATTTTCACAAGAACATTTGCACCAAGTGCAAGGGAGACCAGCTTTTCCACATTGGCATCAAGAGTTACAACACTTGGTCTTGCGATTTTTTCCTGACACAGGCTTCAGAAGCAGAATAGAAATCCATTCGACCAGAAAATTTGATTTTGTTTGTATTATTACAGTAAAATGTTAAAGTTAATATAAAGTTAAACGAAAGGAAAAAATATTGATATATTTTCCAAGTTGCTAGCCATTGGCTCGATTTTATTCAACCATAATCTTGAGGGTAAGAAAGACTGGAGTTACTTGTAGACGTTTCTTCAATATATGCCTTGCTTGAAGCCACATTCTAACAGCATTATTATTAGTGCATCCTGAGTTTGTGTCACAACATGCAAAGGCATGAAAAGCCAAAAGTCCGTTATACTTTTCCACACCAAGCTGTTGCTTTATGGTGCAGATATCGAACATTTGCTACAATTTTTCAGTGTCTAACCCAATCCACAGCAGCTGATCACACCCCTCGAGGTTTTGAAGAAACACAGCGGCCAAAACGACGACGCCGTTGTCTACTGTTCTGATGAAAACTTGGTTGTAATCATGAGGTGCACTGTGTGCATGGAACATCATTCTACCGTCGGCTTTATCATAGGAGCAAGGCATCAAGCCTGTCAAACCAAAACTGCCATTGCAAAGGACACTCCTGTGACAAGTGACAATAACAACTTTTTGTTGAAAATTTATTGTGCTAAAAGGTCCTCCAAGCATTCAAATAGTTCCTGCTTATTTGAGTAGTTTCTCAAAAATTCAGACCAGTTTTTAAGAACTTGTTTTTTAGCCTCCATTTTCAGCGACGAGAACCTTTTCCTCTTTTCAATATTAATGCAGACTTTACAGAGGCAGGTACATACTCATCAAATGCTACATCCATTCTCAGTGCCTTATCGAAATATGGACTGCTCAAATAAGCAACGACTTTCATTTCATGGACAGAAAACATGCTTCTCAGCTCTGGGTGAAGGTAATTGACAGTCGCTGCTCCATTCATCACCATCATATCGAAATTCTGAGATTGCTGCTCTGTGTTGTCTTTGTCAGGCTGTAAGATCAGCTTTCTTTCCAAATCAAAGTTCATCATTTTTATAAAGTGATGGAGGGTAAATGTTCTACTCGTGACTGGAAAAGGCATCCTAATTCCCCTGACGTATTTGACAAGCAATGTAATAGAGCCTGGAAAAAAGGCTGCGGTCTTTTTTTATGGCAGCAAGCTATTCCTCTTTCCAAAGTAAGGATTTCACTGAAATGCTAATAAATACTGCCAACTTGTTTTTCTGTATTGCTGTGTCAATAGAAACAGAGCAATCAATGAGTATTTTTTGAAACAATTCAATTACTTGAGATTCGCCAATTATTTTCATGCTCTACAAATAGGGTGCCGTTTCAGAATCTACAAGTAATCGTGATTCCAAATCCATGATGTCACCACTTGGTTCTAAGAATGGGTTGCTTATTTTATTCAGAATATTAATCATACCCTCAAAGCTGATGATGTATGAAAGTTGTTTTGCGTTAGAAATTTCATGGTGAGTGCTTCCTTCGTCTCTGCTGGACTTATTTGAGAATATTACTGAATTTATGGATGATTCATGTAACTTCGGGTCCTGCAACCATCCATCTGAGCATCAGAGCCGTGTCCAAGGGGAGGGTTTTAGGGGTTTAACCCCTCCCATTGAGGGAAAAATAATGTGTCAAAAGAAGAAAATGTACGAAATGTAGTTGACAAAAACTTTTATGTAAAAATGTGAAAGTTTGAGCAGCGCTTAAAAAAAAAAACTTTCTTTCTGATGTTTTTCTGCAATTTAAGGCTGTTAGAGCTTTACCAACTGGAATCACATTTTGGAAAAACTATGGTGAAAGAACCGCTGAATGATTTGTAAACACAAAGTATTAACAACGTTAATAATGCTCAATGAGGAGGCTACGATAAATGCAGTATGTGTTGCAGCTATGAAGATGCATCGATTGTGCTTAGTAATCTAATTTGCATCTACAATAAGCTCTTTCTTGTTTATTAAGCAGAATATGAAACCTAATATATATCTTACATTATAAAATAATCTGTGGGCAGTTTTTAATACTAATTGCAATATACCACATAGTAAACAAATTTGATTAAAAAAGAAATAAGCAAGGTTGAATTAAAAAGATGTAAAATGAAGGAATGCTGCTGCTATTTGCACAGCCAGAATTATTCTTCCGCGGGGGGGGGGGGGGTTACGGCAGTTTTTACAGGTCTGTAAATGCCATGCTGGGATTGGCAATTTGACGTAAAACAAAAGTTTGTGGTGGATTGATCTCTCCCCCCTTTTGGGTAAGGATGTGGAAGTTATAAAATCCCTCCCTTTTTGAAAATCCGGACACGGGCCTGCTGAGCATAGCAGACAGTCAGCAGATCCACCGTCTGCTTTAATAAGTGCATTGTTTTGTTCGTGAGCTTTGTCGATTGACATTTGTGAAAATTGCCCTACTTATCTTCCTTACCATAAAATTTCTTTTGCAAAATTTGGAATAGATATGAGATTAGGGTTCGTACGGGTCATGGAAATCCTGGAAAGTCGTGGAAAAAAATAAGCAAATTTCAGACCTGGAAAAGTCATGGAAAATTAAAATTTTCAGTCTAAGTCATGGAAATTTATTTTCAGTCATGGAAAAATGTTCTGGGAAAAAGTATCAGTAGCGAAAAAGAGCATTAGAAATCTTGAGTGATTTAGTATTGCACCATGAAAGTTATTTAAACTGAAAAATTGAATGATCTCAAAAAACATCGCATCCAAGTTTGTTTCCATCACTCCTAAATCTTTATTTTAAAATTTATCAGAGTTTATCTCAATTTGTTGAAGGTTTTGGACAATTTTTAGTCAGGCGATAGAATACAGAAATAGGGCAATTTTAATGCTCAAAAACAGTAGTGCCCAATATACGGCCCGCAAAACTAATCCATGCGACCCACTGGTATATTTAGTGTCATTATTCAAACATGTTCTGGAATTTCTGAACCTATTAATTTATATGCATTTGAAAATGTACAAATAAATAAACAAGTAAATTTAAATCAAAAGATTTATTTACTATGAAATGTTTTTATTTTTTAAAAATAAATATCTGGTTTAGAAACATGAATTTACCGAAGAATGTGGCTTTATTTTAAAGAACCAAAAAATTGTCAAGTTGACACTAAAAGACAACTTTTGAAGCAAATTTATTGAAACTTAGTAATGATTCATTCAACCTTTTCCCCAATCATTATCATTCTGCCTGTTTATAAAAAAAAAGTCGATATTTAAGCATCATTCACTAGTTTTACTTAACTTAAACTTATATGATGAAAGCCGGTAAGAATTATTCAGTTTTTAAGGTGTACATTGATATTTTTTCAATCAGGCAGTGGCATTCATATAGAAGTTTTGCGAATGCTCATTTCCAAAAAAAAAAAAAAAAAAAATGGCAAGTTTGATATTATACAGTACTATTCTCTTCATGCAACAAGGTCATGAAAATTTTCACGAAGTCATGAAAAAGTCCTGGAAAAGTCATGGAATTTTTTCATCCAAATGGAGTATGAACCCTGTGAGGTAGACAATCCCTCAAAGACAGCATGTCCCACATATGGATTGTCACAGTGTGAGTGTAGTTGGGCTGATTAAGGGAGAAGAACATCCACTTTAAATTTGGAAGAGTTTGCATGTAATGTTTGTTCTCTCCAGCATGTATTGCCTGTTTGAAAGTCAGGGCATGAAGTTTAGTCTCCAGGATAAGGTAACAAGAACAGAACTGTGAACTTTCCTCTTTTCTGAATAGATATCAATCGTTTTCATCTGTAGCTTTCGAACTGTTGTCTCATTGATTTTCATACTCTGTTCAAATGCTTCTTTGTGCAATGCAAATAACGCACATGCCATTATTTGATGAGCGGAGCAAGTTTTTTTTTTTTTTTTTTGACGTGAAAAGCAACTAAGAATGACTTGGCTGTACCACTGAGTGAGACATTTTGGGGCACTATAAAAAACAATCCAAATGACGCAGCAATGCTATTATCGCTAAAAACGCTACTTGATGACCCTGAAACATAATTAGGAAAAGAAATTGCTTTTACCTCAAAATGCAGTCTTTTCGTTAAGCCATTGGACTATGGCGGCAAACAAGATCTTTGGTTGTTTTGTAGCTAAACATCAAGCACGCGGCCTTTTTGAAAAAGCAAGTGGATGTTTTAAGTTTTATAAATAAAGTCTACAATGATTATTTCGGTTTAATTCTAAGGGTTTCTGTGTAGCCCCCCTTTTTTTTTAGTATTTTAAGAATATTTTTAATTTTTCACTGTTGGCAGCTCTGAAAAATCGGCGTTAATTGCATTTTTGTGCTCTTAAAACTTAATTTTTCAGTAAAGGATGTATCCTCTACATTCTCTATCTTTGATTATTGGATTCAGCCTCAACAGTAACTAGAACACATCGAAAAACATATATTATTAAGCGGAAAAATCATTACGATGGATTCAAATTTCGCGTGCTTGCACAATATTACTCAAGCCTCACAGCGAATGCATCCGTTTCTGAAAACGTTCTTAAAAGGTCCCAAAACAAGAATCTAAACAAAACTGTTTTTACCTCGAAGTGCACTATCTGCCTAAAATTTGTTGTTATGCCTCTGGACTATTTTTTGTTTTCAAATGCAGGATCTTAAGATGCAAGTTTCTTTAAGTGGTTGTGTACTCCAGCAAAGTGAGAATTATGAAAATGGTTCACAAAATATAGTCGGAAAATGTGTTTGATTCTAAATTAAGTATTTTTTTCTTTTTCAGCCTCCTGTGAATTCATTAAGAACGCCTCATCTTGTGAAACTTTTAATGAAGCGAAGATGGAGTAAGTTTTATTTTTAAAACCATTTCCTCCCATATTTAAGGTAAATAACAGTGTCGTAACTTAGTAACAAGGGATGCACTTCATGTTGTGGCCTATTGGGTCCAAGAGGTTTAAAATACTTTTTAACATGAATGCTTAGTGTATCTTAATGCATAAATCTTTTGGAAGTTATGACTTTTCAAGTTTTATTGTATTAAGTGAAAGGGTAACTTTCAGTGTGAAAAAAAAAAAGTACTTTTGTATAAACCATGGAAGCTAATAAAAGCCTACATAGGGTGGCCCTTTTTCGTTATAGGTATCTTACAGCAAATTTTCATAAATTTTTGCCTAACTAGTCAAAATAACAAAGCGCCTTACACTTCTTCTAACTTTAAAACAATAAAGTTCACTTACTTGTTTAGGAAAACTTGAAGTCACGCCTTATAACTAGTGATTGCAATACTGGTATACCGAATACTGGTATTTCGAACAATTTTTCAATTTTGTAATACCGGTATTTGAGGAGGTAAAATACCAGTATTTTCGGTATTAACTGAAAGTAATAAATAGTTTCAATTAAAGAACTTTCAATTTAATTTATTGAGTAACTACTTATATTTTTAATGTACATTTCTTTTTCCATGATACAGAACCAAAATAAATCTATTGATGTAAAAATTTGTCCCTTTAAAATCATTAACTAATAGAATATCATTAAACTTAAGTTGCGGTAAGATGGCAAAATGATATCGTATTGCTAGATGGTGAGATGAATCGCATTTTCATGCGCTTTTGTGCACCATGTTTTTATTTTTTCCATTTCCCTGATCACTCACTTTTCTTTTTGTGAAAGTTAACTTTGAGTGTTATTTTGAATGCATTCGTCTTATGAACCATTTATTTCAACTACAGTGATACTTTATGATTTTTTTTTAAATACTTGTCTCAACGGTACTAAATTTTGACAAAAACTTTTGCTTGTTAGCATCACTAATAGTCATTTGTTATCACCAGTATTGGTTTTTCGTCCTGTCTCGCTATTCAACTCTGCTTGGCAAGATAATATTAAGGAATTATGTAGTGCCTTGAAAATTTATATGAGGTAAAGCATAATCAATTGGAACACATTTTCTAGAATTTACATAAATATAATTGAAAAGAATTTGAAAAGAAAACAAATAAGATAAACTAACAAGATCAAATTTAGTCAAGTCATGCAAATTTCAAGCAAAAGGACTAGTATAAAGCAAAAACAAAACTCTTCTGCTCAACAGAAAATGATGTTAATGTTGGAAAATTATCATCTCTCGGAAGGAAATTACAACTAGCTATAAATCGAAATGACAATAATAAGAAAACATACAATACAAAAGAAACACACACACACAAAAGGATTTGCCCAAAAATAACCCTCAAGAGACCGAACTATTTGAAGATGAAGGACTTCTAGACAGTTGGAAGAGGTGTATTGCGCATTGTTAACAGCACCAACAACCTGTGTGAATTCAAAAAGAGTATTTTCATCTGCAGGAAATTTGAGCACAACATGAATTCCAGGCTTAGAGACAATTCAATGGATGCATTATGTTTCTTACTACTATTGATTTTTTATTATGACATTTGTTCCTTCGTTTTATAATTGCTCTCAACATTTTTTCATAAACAATGCAATTTTTGTACAAAATTATGAAATGTGTCAACAAAACAATATGTTTTCAAGCATTTTTTGAGAAATTTCAAATATAGATATTAATACCAGTATTCCGGTATCACGTTTAAAAAATACCGAATACTGGTATTAAATTTTTGGTCCTGTATTGCAATCAGGGCCGTCCGAAGAACTGACGGCGCCCGGGGCGAAAGTTTCTTGGAGCCCCCTCCTCCTATACATACAGAAAAATCCACAATCAATCAGTTAGTTATAACATCAATACATAATACATACTTTTTTTACATATTAATGAACAGAACAATCAGAGGGCTATGCATGATACAAATTAAAACACAAGCAATAAATCTGTTTTGAACATTTGTAAAACATTAATGCCCCAAAAACTTTTGGAAAAATGGAAATGTTGAAAATAGAAATATTTATCTAGTAAAATGTTATCCCACTAGATCAGGGTTTCTTAATTTCTTTGATCAGTGGAACCCTTTTAAATGTTCACTTTTTTTGTGGAACCCTTAGTTTTTTGTCAATAGTTTGTAGTGGAGTAGCCAAGGTTCTGTTTGAGAGGAAGCCCAAATTCTTATCTCAAAGAGACTATTTCATTAACTATTTGTCGTTAAATGGATGATTAAATTATCTTCATTATAGACCAAGGTAATTATTGCTAACTGCTAGTTATTATTTATTATTATAAAACACCACAACACTTCAATTCACATAGGTGGCTGGTGCCCCAAAAAAGTGGGAGGTCAAAGGAGGTGCGGGGTGGGTCAGGTTTGTAGGGCAATACACCCTTAAAGCTAAATGTTTTCTTCAAAAATTGGGCAGCTGAATTTTTACGTCATTATTAATGAATTGACCTTCTTCCAAAAATTCGAGAAACGGGCTCAAAAAGCAGGACCAGATGGCCACAGAAGATTCCCTCCTACAAAATCAAAGTTCCATTTTATTTTACACGAAATAATAACATGAAAAAAGCATTAAACTAGCACTTATTAAGTCAGTTCATTCTTTAAACACGGAATCATCACTATCAATTTTTATTTGACCCTTAGTTTTGAACTTAGAAATGTGGAGAGGCAGAGTCCCTTTACTCTTGAAAGTGAGAGGACAATTGCCCCCCTTGCCCCCTCCTACGAGCCGCCTATGCCTATTTGTTCTTCTAGCTATTTTTAAAAGGGATAAATAACTTCAGAAATTATGTATGAGTTAAATGATTAAAAATTTTTCTTAGTAAGGAAAAGAAATACTGATGTGTTTTATCTACAATAGTGTTAATAATTCTCTAAAATTTACTAAGAAAAAGTTTTTAAAACTTAAAAATTAAAATGTCTCTTATTTTACAACAATTTTTAAAGTTATTTATAAATCAGAGACTTTGATGTCACTGCATGTTATGTTGACTTAAATTGGTCCTCACTCGTTAAATGTTAAAATTGTGCTCTCAACTGTTGCCATAGATACTGGGAGAGTGGCTAGTATTAATAGTAGAATAATTGAAATTAGCTTTTTCCGGATTTTTTTCGAAATTGAAGTGTTTGAAAGTGAGAAAGAGGTGGTTTACGACTGATCTTGGTAAAAATTTTGAAGTTGCATCTTAGAGGCACAATTTGAGGTGACAAATAATACACCTGATATAATTCAGGTGACAATCAGGTGTAATAAAGCTCAGGTTAGTATACAAAAGTAATAGTAAATTTATTTTTTTTTTTTGGAAATGCATTTTTGTTGTTTTCAAGTGACAAATTTGAAAAATGTGGAATGAAAACATGCAAGTCCCGTGGAAGCCCTGAGAGGGCTTCGTGGAACCTTGGGGTTCCGCGGAACACAATTTAAGAAACGCTGCACTAGATAAGGAAAAAAAATACAAAACTGAGTTGGTTATTCATATTGATCAAACTACGAACACAAAGAAATAATTTGCTGATTATAAATTGAAAATGTATTTATCAAAGTAAATTACATCAAAATTAAATTTCGATCTGGATTCATAAAATGATTCTTTTCAAGAGTTTTTTGGTTTTACTTGTGCCAACTTAATACCAACTTTCATATATGTTATAAACAAAGTTATGTTATTCTTTTGCATCACATACTTGGTAAGTTTTAGGGAGAAGCACACAAATACTCAACAACATCGAAAATTGCTCAGAATAGCGTTTTTGGAGCTCAAATTTCGAAAATCACTGGCCCTAATATTACAAAATATGGGTTTACAAATTACATTTTAAGACGAGAGTTTAAGAAAATATTCGTGCAAGATTCCCCTTGCCTCCTTTCTTTAATATCACAAGCAATGGGTTTTTTAAATGACACTTGCATAAAATTTAAATGAAGTAGCCTCTGAATGTAAAACGTTGTTCAAAATTATGGTTCAAAAAATTTAAGCAATTTTCCTGGGAAATGCCCAGATCCTCCTATCTATGAAATCTTCAAAGTTTGTCAAAAGTTGCGTTTTTGAAACTTCAATTTCGAAAACTTTCAGGGGGAGAAGGAATAGATTCAATCTATTGGTCGGAAACGGTCTCTGAGCTCCCTTCCTTACTGTAACCTCTATAAACATGGCCTACAATCGTGTTTTTAAGGCTAAAATTGCATTTTCAAAACAAAGTTTCAAAATTTTGACCAAACAGCTTTCAACCTTTTTTCCTATCTGTTCAAAAAAATTTTTTTTTATGTTTGTTTTTTGAATGTGCTCTCTTAAAACTTTTTTATGGTTACGTCACTGCAAGCAGGGGCAGAATTCAAGCAAATTTGATGAGAACTAAAGAAAGGAGAAGTGCCTTTTGTTTGATTCTAAACTGTTAAATTCTCAGAAATTGTATCTGCTTCAATGATACAAATTAAACCAATGTATGGAGACTTAGAGAGAGGAATATTTTCATGTCCTGGGAAAAAATAGAGAATCATTGCATTGATTCTCTATTTTGTGTGTCTATGACCCTGTATCTATGATACACAAAATGAGAGGGCACCGCAAGGCGCCCTTAATTTTATACAATTGGGACATTTTATATGATGAGGGGCGCTGCAAGGCGCCATGTGTGAAAATGTCATTTTCATGTGAATGTCATCGTGTTAAGTCAAAATGAGGGGCGCCTTGTGCCGCCCTATCGTTTCATGGCGCCTGGGGCGATTGCCCCGCTCGCCACCCCCCCTTGGGATGGCCCAGAGTGCAATCTCTACCAATAACTAATTCCGCAAGTATATTACTCAGATTCAATTATGTTCTAAAGCTATCAAAACAAATGGTGAAATGTCATCACTAGTGGATATGTGAGGAGACTCTGGAGTTGCAGCCAATTTGAGCAATATGGCAGTTTCCAGTTCCTGGATTAACAGGGAGATAATAATGAATTGTCATGGCCAGTAAAGAAGCATAAGTGTCATCAAGTGCCACCATGCTCAAAGTTAATCACCTAGTGTACCTAGATTCCTACATTGTACTTTCTAGACACTAGTTTGCCTATTCCTAATGTTGTACTTTTCCTATCTGAATGGAACAAAAAACTGGCAGAGGGAATGAGTCACCAAAATATATATTTTGCATTTGTTTTGAGAAGTGACTTATCTGATGTAATCTACCTGATGATCTTTTCTTAAATATTTGGAAATTTTCATGTTCTTTTCAAATTTTTGTTTCTTTTTCATAAGGATACTAGCGGTATCCTCATGGCTTTGCCCCTAATATAAAATTAGAAGGTCATTTGGTTCGTCTGCTTATTTACAAATAAAGGATGATGAATTTCTTGCCAATTCGCTATGTCCATTTGCTCGCCCACGTTATGGTAATTAACTTGTACTTGTTAGATAATTTACTAAACCATGTTATGATAATTTGTTCGCCCACTTTATGATAATTTGCTCGGTAAAATGTTCTTAAAATTTTAGTAGAAGAAGAACAAAATCGAATTATTGAAAAATCGCTTCAAGGTGCTCTCTCCTTTGCTATGAACTAATTCTGTGTCAAATTTCACGAAAATCGGCTGAACAGTCTAGGCGCTATGCGTGTAACAGACATCCAGACATAGACTTTCAGCTTTATTATTAGTAATGTAACCTGTGAAGGGAGGGAAGCTTTCTACCCTTTTTCTTTTAATTTCTTTTTTTTTAAGGAACTGTTAAAGTGAAAATTACTGGGACAGTCAGAGAAAATCTTATTTAATTGATACTCTATTTACTGTTATAGTGTATTATAAGATAATATCTGTTAAACTTTTAATATGTATTTTTTGTGAAAAACTTTTGATGGATTTAATTACTTTATAAACATCCCCTAATTAATTGAAAGCGTTTTTTGGTCCTTAAAATAGTTAATTTTTGTATTAAGATTAAGACTAATCTGTGATACATTTAGGGAGAAAGAAAGAAAAAATTTAAGAAAATTTGATTGTAAATTACAGAAGGTTATTTTGTCATTAGATTGCTTTTTAAATTTCTAATAAAATGTCTACAAATGCTCTTCATTTATTCACAATAATATGTTATTTCTTTTTACAATTTATTGTTAAAATAAATTTTAATAGAAATATTTTGTATTTCTTAAATCTGTCCTTTATTTGAAGAAAACAATTAAAGAATGAGTTTTTTAAAATTATGGATTCAGATCAATTTATAAGAGTTTATGTAATATTTGCAGCATTTTGGAAAAATAGCTTTCAGAAGGAAAGTAAAGTATCATAAAATAAATAAATAATAATAATTTTTTTTTAAAAGTAGATAAATGATTGTTATTATTTTTTTTTATTGATTTGATTATTACTTTTTTTTTACTCTAATGTATTTGCATCCTATGTTCATGTGTGCATATTATTTTCAGTGCATTTCGGTGCAACAAATACATTACCTCTTGATGATTCACTATTAGAGTTTGATGATTCAACTTCACAGCAGGAAGGATTAGAGTATGGTTCAACATTTAATCTTGATGATTCAGCTTTAAAAACTGATGATTCAGCATTAAAACCTGATGATTCAACATTAAAGTTTGATGATCTCACATTGAAGCTTAATGATTTGACTTTAAAACTGGAAGATGACACATTGGGAAACAGTAATTCAAATTCGAAATCTTCTGATGCAACATTAAAATCGATATCAAATCCACAAGCACTATCTAACAGGTAATAACAGAAAATATCTTGATAAGATATATGATCCTATTTATTTTTTTTTTATATAATTTTTTTTTTTGGCTTTAGCAGATATCTGGGCTCAAACAAGGCAAAACAAGTTTTAAAAATTGCATTTTCAATTGCCCTTTGCCCTCAAAGCCATGAGTGAGTCACCAAAATATTTATACTAGAATGTACCTAGTATCAAATAGTATCCTTATTTAAAAGAATTGGCTGGATTCACTCACTGCTTTTGAAGCAAATCAATCATATATTTAGCTCTTTTTTTTTTCACAAACTTAAAATTTGACCCCTACTCAAGGACAAACAAATCAGTTTTTTAAAAAAAGAAACTTTAATTTTTCTTATCATGATACCGCTAATACATCCTGAAATTTTTACAAAAATTGAAGACATCAACTATTCAGTTTCCAGCTTTAAAAAAAATGACTCTTAAAAGTTAAAAAAGGATTCTACACATAATAGAGCAAATTGCAAATCGATGAACTGAAACAGATTAAGCTAGATAACACTAGTCTTGCCAGATTTCTGAAATGTTCAAATGGGACACTGGAAAACTCCTCCCCCCCCTCCCCATGTAGGGAGTATTCAAAATGGTACTGTCCGTTCTTGAAAGCAAAGACTACCACACAAGCTACATTCCATTTCAAAAAGGTGCGATAGGTTGAGGATGGGTACTTTCCACTCACTCTTACTATCTCTGTCTTTTTCGATGCAACTTTTTTTTGGAAGAACTGCTGAACACGTTATTTTGTACCTTTTACTTCTGAGTTTTCCTCCCTGTTTTGATAAAATCAGTGCAGACCTGACGCATGCACAAATAGGTGCTAGGTCTCGGCTAAGGAAAACATGCTTATTGGTTTTTAGAGTGTTTTAGAGGGCAGTTCATTCTCAATGCTGTGAATAAATGGTTAATAATTATGAGCCCAAACCACAGGTAATAAGTAATACATGAAGCAAGCACAGATACATTTAAACATTTTATTTCCTACACGTTAATATTTTGCAGTTACTTTAATAAGAAAAAAATCTTTAAATGAAGCATAAAAATTCCAACAATATTTACAAGTTCTTTTTATTGGCTAGGACTTTTTTAGAAACTCTGTTTTGTTTTTAATCTTTTAAATCTTGTAAAAATCCTCACAGGCTAATTTTACAGGTCAATATTACAAATCGGTACTTCAGAGCTAGACTAACGTAAGTCACATAATCGATACTATACAGGAGATAGGAAAAACATTTGTTTGGCCCAAACAAAAGATAGGACACCCGTTCTTTAACTCTGGTAAATAGTCACAGAGGATTTTTTTTATTTTTAGAATTACGTTTGCATTTCTTGATGTGACCTAGGATTCTACATACAATGCAGAAATAAACAGAAAATCAAAACTTTTGAACTTACGTCAGTCTGGTTCTGAGGTATAGAAATGACAAAGCAATTATTTCAAATAATCCTTCACAGTTAATTATTTTTAGACTTTTTTGGTCATCTGTAATCAAATTTATCTTAATTATTAAGTCCCACTAATGCAACTTTTCAGGAATCGATGAAAAGTGATTATTTCATTCAGAAATGAACTAAATTTCTGGTAATGAACTAGTAGGTAATGATCCTACTTGTGGCTAGATTAGTCATAAAACATTTTGTAGAACGTAGATCTACAAAATGTTTTATGACTAATCTAGCCACAAGTAGGATCATTACCTCACCTTAAATTACGTTTCATTTCGTCACTGAAAATAATTACGCCCTTTCTGCCAATAATATCTCGAAAGACTACCATAAAACGGTTCAACTTTGTGCCAAGGGGGCAACAATGGGCCACTGTTTCCATGGCGATGATTTTGCTCTCTAGTGGCCTATTTTTTGAACTTACGAGCTCCAAAAAATATCACCAGCTAGTGTAACCATTAGTGCCATTTTTTTGCCGGCTGTGGCGTGATGGTTAGGCTCTGGCCTTCCACGCTTGTAGACCCGGGCTCTGGCCTGCCTGAGGTGGCCAGTCGATTGGTTTTTGAGATGGAGAAAATCATCAGCACCCATGTCGTATGATTATGCAGCATATAAAATATCCCTAGGGTATCCATTTGTCTTAAAATTCCTTAGATTAAATTTAAAATTCATAGTGCAATTTCATATCAAATGAGAGCCCAGGTGCCTCCATCTGGTGGAAACTGGGCGTCAAAAAACTACTGTGTCATGCATTAGTGCCTCAATGGTGAGTGGTGACGCATGAAAGACTGATGCATTGTAGGGAAGCGCACTAGGTCTGGTTATGGCGCAGATGCCTCTTGAGGTGGGTCTCCTATACAACACCATTGGAAACAAAAAGTGTAACTATTTAGGTAGTTAAAGACGCTTCATCAGACATTGCCATTGTTTTTGTATGCCTTAGATAATTTAGTCGCTCTTAGCGCGTGATTCGACTCACTCGTGGAAGAGCCAGAAGTCTCCTTTGGGAAGACTACTTATACTCTTTTCCAAGATCTGGTAAGTTCAGATTTACTTTACTAATTTGTCAGTTATGAATTAAGCCGCTTGTTGACTTAAAATGTTATGTAGTTTTTACAAGCTCTCAACATTTATCAAAAATGGGAATGTTGGGGTACAACAATGGGCCGCCTATTTTTCACTGTTTTTAGTAGCTTGGAGCTTCATTTTATTCTCTGTATTGATGCTTTCGTCATATTTTGTGTTATTTATTGTAAATAATGGCAAGAAAAGACAGAAGAAGGCTTGGGGGTCGCCTTATCGCCCATACTAGGAGTTTATAAAGAAGGTGCTGACTGAAAGCAGGACCAAATACAAACTGAGATAATTTTTTGAAATTATTTATTTTGATGAGATTTGAAATAAGAAATGTGATTTTGCATTTTAGTTTTCAAAACAAAACTAAGTAATGAGTAACAAAACTAAGTCGAAGTAAACAGTTTTCCTTCTTACAAAAATCAAATAGTTAATAAATCATTTTTGGGTCATTCCATACGAACTGAGCAAAATTCGCAAAAAAGTGGTGGCCGCATGGTAACAGATTTTTATGAAATTTGGTATACAGGTTCCTTTTATGCCTATATAAAAATATCTGAAATATTTTTGCTTAAAGTTTTTTATTTGAATAGTTACATGCGATTGAAAATTGGTCAAATTGAACAGCATTCTCATAAATGCTTAATGTTGCACTTTTGAAGGCTTGTATCTTATTAACTATTTAATGAAAACATAAAAGTTATATGTTATTGCAATCTATGGAGTAGGGAAATTAATCCGATATCAGTAAAATTTTCAAAGTTATTATAGTTAACTTTTAACCGAGTTTCAAAAACTGAAAATATTTCAATTTTCTCATAATTAAGCATTTTATTTTTTAATCTCAATCTTTAAGGAATACATTAGCTTTGATAAAATTAATACCCAATAATATCCTAAGTATCATAAAAGAAATACCTTACTTTTGAAGTTGTATTTTAACTCCTTTGTCTTCAAAATCAGTTTTAAACTAAGTGACATTTTGTAAAATGATGATTTTCCCCTTTACATACACAAAAAAATTCAAATGAGGGAAAATTCAGACAACTTTAAAATTTTACAAGAATATAGAGCTGTGTTTCTACTATTTGCTTGAAGAAACTCGAAATTGGTTTTTGATTTCCAAACGTAAAATAAAATTCAGAAAAATAGCATTTTCTTTCTGTTTTATGGGTCAATCCATACAGGTTCGACGGATGGGTGCGCTCGACCATTTTTAATTTTTTTGAAATTCATATCCCTAAAAGCTGCATGTGAAAGATGTTTGAAACCACTTTTATTTTTTCTCGCAACTGGACCTTTGATTTTTTAGAGGTCATCAAAAGTGATTTTCGTAGTAAAAAATGGGACTTTTAGACCTTTGCATCTTGACCAAAATCTAATTGAATTACATTTATGACAGTTATTTTAACACATTGATGTTAAGGTGAATAAGTTGATAGTCTTACATGCTGAGGTACGTAGCTGTAAGTTGATAATTAAAATAATGGCAACAGGTTAAAGTTAAAGGCCAAATGCAAAAATTTTACTCATTTCAAAGGGGGATAACTCTCGTAGGGGACAGAAAAACAAAATGAAATACAGCAAAAACTAATCACTGGAACCATGCTAAAAAGAATATGTAACTGTTGCTGTGTGTCTGTGTACCCTTTATAGATTACAGCCCCTCAAAAATCGGAAAAATGACAAAAATTACATTTTTAGGCCCCTATAAACCAAAAGGGGATGGAATTAAAAATAAAATTTCTCGGCCAATTGAATATTCCATTCAAGTACTATACATGTTATACATATTGTTTTTTTGTATTTGAATTGTTAAAAAGATATAGGTCTTTGAAATTAAGCAATTTTGCTAGTCAATTCACATTCTTAAATTACGTATATTGTGCCCTATATAATACATTATACAGAAAAAACATATTGTAATTTTCAAAATAATTATTTTAATTTGATAACTTAGAAATATTTGAACATGAATGAGTATTTTATACCGTATGGAACCTGTACGGATTGACATTTATGTGAAATTACAAGAATTCAAAGAACTAGATAAACGACTAAATGATGCAAAAGCAAATAAAGCTAACATTTATTTCAATTTAAAAAATGTACATTTCAGCATGTACTTCATAAACATGCTTTTGAGAAAATGAAACACGAAAGAAATGGTTAGTTTAGCTAAACTTACAAAATAAAAAGAAGTAACTAATGTAATTTTTCCTTAGTTCAAGTTACTCTAGTAACAAATATACGTTGATACCAATCATTAAAATTTAGTAGCATCTAAAAGACACTTCAATATGTTACGTAAAAAAAATTGAGTAAATTTAGAGCATTCCCTCATCTTCAAAAAAAAAAAAAAAAACATCTGAAATAGAGGAAAAAATTAAATTTTCGGAAATTTCTGATTTTTTAAAGTACGATTTCGTCATTAAGAAATTCATAAACAATCACTGAATTAGAGCAGATAGTTAGTTATCGATAGTTTTTTAATCTGAATCATTTTTACTGTTATTTTTTCGTTAAAAGAGCTAGAAGAGTGATTTGAAATCTGAAGTAAATTGGCAAAATTTCAATCTTTGTTAATATCTCAGATTCGAAAAAAGATCCGAATAAATTTTACTTTGCTCTTTCCCAATAGAGATTTGTTCATAGAATGTGGAAATATTTTTTTTTTAAGTGTACGTTTATAACTTATGGAGTTATTGAGTCACAAACTGGCAGCAATGAACTCTGAAAATTTTGGCTTAGCATAAGCATCAACTTCTAATTTCAATAACAAAGCAACAAACAGTTTTTCAACTTCCATACTTTGCATTCCCTCATAGATGTGCATGGTTTACCTAAATAAAAATTCTCATTGAAATCTGTGACATGTCAGCCACAGCTGATTTGCTAATTTCGCATGGAATGACCCTTTTGTGTTACCGTTTGGAAAAATCAAATTGCTCCCTTGTAAGACATGTGCCTCTGGCTTGAAAACACTTTTCTAGGGCAAAGTAGTTGTAATCATTTTGCATGCAACTAATGTAATGTTTTGAATTCATTCTTAAGCTCTTAAAATAAAATGTAATAAAATATAAGCTCAAAGTATAAATTCATGTATAATTATTATTTGAATCTTTCCAGTAACAGTTTTGAACCTGATAACAACACCATCTTATTTGAAAGGGACAGAGAAAAAGTAAGTAAAAAAGAAATACTTTGTGAGGACAGTGGCGGATCCACAGGGGTGGGAAGCGTTTAGGGTGATCGCCCCCTCCAAAAGGTTTGCGAATTCAAAAAAATTCTGTTAAAAGGTCACTAGGCTCTCCCTATCAATCACCTGCAACTGTATCTTTACGACTTTGATTCCAAAAAATTTTGAGGAAAGAGTACCTCACCCCCCCCTTCTCTAATGTCATCAAAGGTAGCCAAATTTTTCAATTTTTAGAGCTTCAATTTTTCGAAAAAATCTGTGGAATCGAAAACTTTTTCGAAAATGTCGTTCATGACGGTATTTAATTACGTTTTTAGAACTTCAATTCCAAAAAAATTCCGGGGGAGAGCTCCTGATCCCGAGCCCTTCCCCTAACTTCAATGAAGATCCACTACATTACGTTTTTAAAGCTTCAATATTGAAAAGTTAAGGGATAGCTTCTGACCCCATCCCGTCCCTTAATGCACACCAAAGATGGCCAATCATCGCATTTCAAAGCTCCAATTTCGCACAATTTTTGATGGAAAGTTCCTAACCCTGTTCCTTCCCTCTAAGTCATAAAAAAATGGTTTATGACTGCGTTTCCAGGACTTTGATTTCGAATAATTTCCGGAGAGGAGCCCACATGTCCTTCTTTCCTCATCTTTCAACATCATTCAAAAATAGTCTATAACAGCGTTTTTGGAACTCCTACATCAAAGAGTTTGTAGTGAAAAGTTCTGAACTCCATGTCATCAAAGGTGATCTACAATTGCGTTTTTAGGACACCGATTCCGAAATTTTTTCCGGGGGAAAGCCCCTGCACCCCCTGGTTTTTAGCATCACTAAAGATATCTAAAATCAGGTTTTTGAAGCTTTAAATATCAAAAAAAAAAAAAAAAACGACTGGGGAGAGTTCCTGAATCTTATCCTTTCCCTTCAAGAAACCAAAGATAGCAAACAATTGTTTTTTCGAAAATATACCCTTAAATTTCAAAAATTTTCCCCAAGCCTCCCTTTTTCTTGATGATCACCAAATAGTCTAAAACTTTTTCGAATGGGGAATCAGATCTGAGATTTTGGACGGTCCCTTTATCTTGTTGTCCAATAGTGAGAGAGAGAGATTATTAAATCAATATCTTGATACTGCAACATTTCTTTTATAAGGAAAAAAGTACAATTGAGGACCTAAATGGCTACGAAAAATAGTTCACAAGTCCTCAAATGAATCAAAAGTTGAAGGGTTTAATTTGTATATTAGATCCAGAATATTAGTAAAAATTCTTTTTTTTTTCCGTAGTACTTGGAACATTTACTGTAACTTTCATTTAAACTCTTTAAACGATTCACATTATTGGGGGAAAAAACCCCCATCATACTTCATTGCTTAAAGTTTTTTTTAAATTTTATTTTCATTAGTCTCCCCTCCCCCTATAATGCATTACTCAATTGCCCCTCCCAACAGGATCGTTTAGATCCGCCACTGTGTGAGGGTAAAATGAGCTGATGTGTGCATCACATGACTTCCTTTTATTCCAATTTAATGTCATTTTCTCATTATTGGCAGCTTTAATGTGATTCAATAGTTTACTCTCGAAATATCACCAATAGTGGCCAAATTAAAACTAGATTTAAAAAAAAATTGCCAAATTTGTCGCCAAGTTGGCAACAAAGCTTGACGACCAAAAGACTGGTGATATATTGCCAAGTGTCCGCCAAATTATAACACTACTTGAGTTTACATCAAAATTAACAATGATTTTCCCCCCAAAAAAGGCAAAAGACCAAACAACCAAAAAGGGAGGTGCACAACTAGATCCCACTAGGAGTCTACGTACCAAATTTCAACTTTCTAGGACATTCCATTCTTGAGTTATGCGACATACATACGCACGTATGCACATACATACGTACATACAGACGTCACGAGAAAACTCTTTTTTTTTCTCGGGAATTGTCAAAATATTTATTTCTCGTGTCTATACGTTCTTAGGCGCTTATCCACGTGTGGTCCAGTCGAAAAAAAAACTCAACATTCATTCGGGGGTGAGCAAAATGGAAATTAAGATTGATTTTTGAGTGAAAATTTTTTCGCGAATACAATACTTCCTTTTTTGTAAAAGGAGTAAAAAGATTGCAGTTCTGTAGCCAAGATTAGGCTTTTAATGTATATTGAGTTATTGTCAATTCAATAGTTAAAATATTTAAAAATCCAAGTACTGAAAATTTAACTAATGTAAACAGCAAAATTTTCTGCATTGTCAAGAAAGTGCATGCTAGCAATAGCAAACTCATATTCCAGAAAATATATTAAATTTCTTAAAATATTAGTAGAATTTATCTGTCTGCTTGCATTCTTACCATGCATTTCAGATTAGTGCACTTGAATAACAAGTTAATGTTTTGAAAAATGTTGTATCAACCGTCATGAGCTTTACTATTTTCACAGGTACCAGCATCTGAAATTGAAAAGGAGGAAGATGCTGAAAATGCTGGTGAAATGTTTTTATATGCATTTTTTTGACTTATATTCCATATCCCTTTTTTCTTTTCAATATTGATATAATTGTTCTCATGATGTAATATTTTCCAATATAGATATTGTTTATGGTTAAAATAACACATTAGTTAGTATTCACTTGTCTTTTGAATTTGCATTTGTAGTGCACCCTTTCAAATTGACCAGGTTTCTAAAGCGCAAATATTTTACACAACATAATTTTCCCCAGTTAGTGGAATGCCAAGCTATCTTTTCTCCGTTAAGTAACTACCTACAACTACTACTACCTACTCCCAAAGTATCCACATTTTTTCCTTAAAAATGTTAACTTCTATCCCTTACTACTCAAACATCTTAGTTGTAACAATCACAGAGCAAGTGCATTATTGTTCCTGTTGTTAAACAGACTGTCTTTCAGAGACTTATAAACAACCCTTTTTCAAAAGTCAATTGGCTGTTTTCCCGCAGGAGGTTATATACCAAAGCCTTCTATCTTTCTCAACTCAGGGTTCAAGTTATTTGATATCTCCTTCTAAACAGGGCCGGATTTAGAAATTTTAGGACAGTAAACTTGGCGCACCTGATGGGTCCCCCTGAGCATTACGTTCGAGAAAAATGCTGTAGAGTTATAACCACACACCTTTTTTCTATTGCATATGCTACAGGCTAGGGTACACATGACAAAAAATAGCCTCTTGTAACGTTCAAACCCACACTGTTATACACTTTATAAACCATTATTGATATTAAACACCGTAACAAACAAATTAAAGCCATATTTTAGTACGGATTTCTGTATAGTTTGTCATTTTTGGGGGTCCCTAAGCCGGGCTTCATGGGTCTATAGGTAAATCAGGCCCTGATTCTAGGAAGACCACATTGCCTCTTGATATAAGAAATAGAATGATTTCCTTTTGATAAAACTGTTCCCACGCCATATTTCTGAAAACATCTACTATCTACTATAGAATATAAATAATAGGCGAAGAAGTTTTACTAAGCGACCAGTTTTTAAGCTCGGCCGAGAGAAAAAAAAACTTACGGAAACGTGATTTGACACAAAAGCCGAAATTTAGGAACAAATGACATGCATTCATCGCCAATGTTGAACTTGCTTGGCAAAGGGTTGCCATTTCCTCCGACTACTAATTCGAAGAAAAAAAAAGAGGGTCAGGGAATGAGACACGACCCCTCTGGAGATTCTAAAGCCTTTTGTATCTGAAGATTTAAAGAGTTCAAGATGTTCAATCTTTTTTCTCTTCTCTTTTACTAATGTACTGTACTTATTTGCTACTGTTGAAAAACCGCAACTGATCGGGGCCTCCCAGACAGAAGCATAAACAATGAAAGCGCACCAATTTAAGTAATTTTTTAAAAATATTAAACTTAAACGAATTACAGTAACCCCTCGTTACATCGCGCTTGTCGGGAGACAACAAAAAAGCGCGATATATCCGAAAACGCGATATAACCGATGTTATAAAAATTAACGCAATTTTAACGCATTAACATAAAATTTAATGACATGTGCCCCAACAAAAACTTTAGTATCCAACTATGATGATTATTTTTTGTAAAATCAAAAAGAAATTAGTCTACCAATTTTTCTTTAAAAAAATATATAAAAATACTGTTATGGGTTTATGGGGGAATATGAATCGAAAGTTGCAGCTGAAACTGTATTTAACTAAGTACTTGGAAATCATGCATGTTTTGTTTTTGTTTTTAACTAAAAAAGAGAATATATTTGAGAAATATTTTTAAAAAACAATTGCGGTGAGTTTAAATAAAAAACAACATTTTTTTAAATCAAACATATAATTTTTTGGGAGACAAAGGAAAAGCGCGATATATCCGAATCAGCAATATAACGAGACGCGATGTAACGAGGGGTTACTGTATTTTCAAAACAGTCAGATCCTATGTTTTTAAGCATGCTCTTTCAGAAAAAAATACTTTTAAAATTTTGGAAACAACCCCATTGCTTTACAACAACAGAAGGGGTATTTAGCATGTTTGGGAACAAATAACATATGTACATGAAATACACTGCGAGCTCAGTCAATTCCAGCCGAGGACTGCAGCTTCGTGCTTATTAGCACACATCAGCCCGGCATAGGAGTGACTGAGCTGTAGGTGGAAAACCTCTTAAGGAAACAGATGTGTTTAACGCGTATCAAATTCGGATGTTTAGTTCTGATGCAAATTAGCATGATGATTAATTAATATGTTGAAGTTTGCTGATCGTTTATTTAGTAAGGTTTTTTTTATATATAGGCAATCTCATCAACCCACTAGTACTCTCATTTTAGAATTAAGAGAGGGAGGGGGTGCGGGATATTGAAGAGGTATAAATGTCGTCCCAAAATTAATAAGTGAAGAGGGAAGGGATGGGGGGGGGGGGTCACAAGCAGTTTCTTTGTAATATCTGATACCAGGGTTCACCGACTGATGACAGGCCCTGGTGTTAAGCAAATTGTGATTTAAAATAGGACAAAAGAAAAAAAATCTCGAAGTGAAAAACAACGCATGGTTCCTTTGTTACTGCAAAATTAATTTATTTTAAGGATTAAAAATTTTTACTCGTTTCATACTCTTGTGCCCTTCTAATTTTGCCCCTTTTCTTCTAAATCACATGTCACTAACATATAAATTAAGCTTGGCGATTCTGCGATGTCTTTTTACTACCCTTTAGCAATGAAACATCGGACAAATTAGGCTTAGTTACCTCCCTTTCAGCGCTTTCGCAGAGGGGAGAGAATTCTGAGTACCCGATTAGCATTGCAAATGCAGTGCCATCAGCATTGGCAATTTAGTGCCTTTCGGATTATTCAAGCACGCTCTTTCCCAAACTTGTCTTGCCTACCTGTTCCTAGATGTTCGCTTTTTTGTCAAACCACTCTTCCGTTTCGGGTCGAAAGGCAGGTAACATAAGTTTCTACCAATGTGGGGGGACATCTTTGCCTGTGAAATATCGTTGCATCTACCTTCCTCACTCCCCAAGTATTAATGTGTTTTGAATTTATACCCAACGCAACCAGCTGATTACCCTTGATTGAGCGCATAATCAACTGCAATATTTTTTTTAAATAACTTACTGCTGTTAATTATGTACTTATTTCAATCATTTCCTTTCATGAATTTGGATAATGTAAAAATTGAAAAGAAGTTGCTGCTGCTGTGACCAGCTAATTCATTTTGTATCTATAGACATTATTTTTAGATCCATATCATTCTAGCTAAGTTAAAAACTAGCTGCTTATTATAACTAGTTAGATTTCCTACATTAGGCAACTTTATTTTTGTGACCAAGTGCAAAATGAAGCAAAGTCTCAAGTAATCTCATGGAAATATTTTCTAGCACACAAATTTACACATTCAAATGATACTAATTGTGTCGAATATTTCATTGAAAGCAGTCATATAAATACAAATGTGACACCCAGTAACAGGCTCTGGGCGCAGCTAGTCAGTTTATTACTCCCCAATAAAGACTAATGGTCCCCTTAAAGCTGTCTAGCTCCTTACTCATCACAGCCTCTTCCGGTAAGTTGTTCCAAGTGCTCACAACCCTACTAAAGTAATAATTTTTCCTAATTTCCAGACTAGCCTAATACTTGACTAGCTTAAAACAATGATCCCCTCGTTTTACTTTCTGTGCAAAAGTCTAACAGTCTTGACTTAATGAGAAACAACTAAATAAAAAACTAAATAAAAAATACATATACTTGTACTTTGTTCAATAAACAGCAATGATATTACACTGCTTGTTTTGTGATATATCTGCAGATGTTTAATGATCATATTGAATATTTCTAAACCACATCCTTTAAGCATTCACTTCCCTTAATTTATTTTCACCATGACATTACTGAAATTTGTTTTAGGTGACTTAACCATATTACTAAATAAGGAGTCCCTTCAAGAGTATGTGCAGAAGTTTCGAGATCAAGAGGTAAACATTTTCCTGTTATTCAGTTACGTTTTTAATTTTGAATTGAGCAAATTGTTTCAACAGGGGCAGATGGGGCCGGCGGGCAGCCAGGCAATTGCCCGGTGGGCCGCATTGAATTTTACAATTAAATAGTACAAAAAAAAAATCCATGTTTTTTTTTCCTTCTTTCTTTGTTAAAAAAAATTATAAAATACCATAATAATCCGGTACATTTTTCAATGACTTATAAGAAAGTCGCTGCTAGAAAAGTAATGGTAAACTCATGCAGTGAGTAATAAGATGATTTTCAGTGTGTCGGTAACTTCATAGACCAGTAAGATAATTTTCATAGAGGAGGAATGAACAGGTCAAGACGGTCGTTGCCAAGGGTTGGCTGCCATTTTCACCCGACTGCGCGTGCGCGATGCAAAGAAGGATAATGTGTTTATCAGTGTATGTATGTATGTTTGTTTCTATGTAGCGTTCTAGAGGCTAACCACCTTGGCCAAGTTTGATCATTCGTACGTCAACCGATTTGTCTTAAACTTGGGAATGTCACTAAGCACATGACTAATCAAAATTCACCATATCAACAATCAGTCACCATTTTGTCATTTCGGGATCGTGTCGCATACAACTTGCGTGCGACACAGCAAGTGACAAATGCAGGTAGCGTTTTCACTGCCTGATTTATTTTTTTACTACGTCTACAAATTTAATTTAAATCTTTAACATGTTGCATTTGTTTTTTCCTTGATTTTGATTCAAGGGACTGAGTTTCGCAATGCGTACTTTCTTGATGGGCTTTTTCAGTTTTGCGAGAAAGATTTGATTGACGACGTTTCCGATTTCACGTCATCATGAGTTATGCAGGCTGTTTATATAGCTGTGATGTGGTTGACTTAAGTTTACGCATTTTCGCTAAAGGTCAAGCACATGTAGTTTTAAGCCGAGTTAAAATGATCTGTAGTTTAGACCACTGCCAGTTACTTAATGAACATCACAATATAAACTCTTTCAATGAAATGACAAGATTTCAAAATTTACCGTCTTATAATCACAATAACTAAGTCAACAAAAATTAACTAAAAATGTGAAATAAAAAATTGTTAAATAAAAACATAAAACCCGACTCCGTAAAAACCAAAAAAAAAAAACAGCTAAAGAAAAAATGTAAGCAAGTTTAGAATGTTATCAAGTACTACTGAATAACTACATCATTGAAATAATTTTACAAACAATACCCGCATAAGACAAATCGTTAATTCTAAAGTAAAATAGAAGGATCAACAGTGGAGGCCCATTCCTTTTTGATCAATCAAGGAACCCCGTAAAATTTGAATGGGCCCTGACTGTTGATCCTTCTATTTTGCTTTTGAATTTATGATTTGTCTTAGGCGTGTATCGATTGTAAAACTGTTTCAATGGTGTAGTTATTCAGTAGTACTTGATAACATTCTAAACTACTTGGCTTATATTTTTTTTCTTAATTATTATTATTATTATTATTATTATTTTTTTTTTTTTGGTTTTTACGCGGTCAGGTTTTTTTGTTTTTATTTAATAATTTTTTATTAATTTACTGATGAAAAAAAAAAGTGAAGGAAAAAAAACAGTATTAAAAAAATTGTGTAAAGAAAGAATTTAAGAAAAAATGAAAAGTGGAATTAACATGACAAAGAGCATTTTTCAGCAAAATCTTAAAAGAAAATGCAACCTTTGAATATTATTTGGGAACATCCACGGTTCTTGATTATGATTTACCTTTCTGAAGGCCGCTGAAATGTATGTTTCAAATATTCAGCACATACTACTAACTCATGACAAACTTCAGCTTCATACAAGATAACTAATCATGACAGTTTCATACGGGCTGTCGAAACATGGTTTAAATAGGAAAAAAGTTAAAATGCGGTAAGGGGGAGATTTAAAAATATTGTAATGAATAGTCACACCAGTAGTTTTAAGTGTTTGAATGAACTTTGTAGGAAAAGAAGACCTTCGGTAACACTGAAAAGTACCACATCAGTACAAAATATTAAAAGATTATTTTAATGCATCACAAGTGCTTAAATTTCAAACAAGTACAATTATCAAGCTAGAAATTGAAAATTTCACTGTGAAAAAAAGAGAATAAAAATGGTCTTGGTAAAGAAATACTGGGTGAGGGTTTTCCACAACACTTGTATCAATAATTTAATAAAAGAAGATTGGGACTTAGCCAAAAATTTGGAAGAGAGGGAGGTCCTCGAACCTGATCTCTTCATTTACACCACCAAGGTAGTCTAAAAATGCATTTTAAAACTTTTATTTTGAGAGTGCTGGTATTGGGGAAGAGTTTCCAAATTAGAACCCTGTCCTATTTCAAATTCAAAAAGTTTCCAGGAGAGTAATCATCCAAACCTGCAGAAACGTCTCCACCCCATCCTTAAATATCATCTAAAATTTCGTTTTTAAGACTTCAATTCCGAAAAGATTACTGGGAAGAGCTCCTGAACCCTTGAAAACATCAGCGAAGATCATCAACAACTGTGTTTTAAAATTCAAATATCGAAAGCTTCACCTACCAATATTATCAAAGATCATTCAAAAACTGTGTTTTAAAAGCTTAATTCAAAAAAGTTTCGTTGGAACGTCCACACTACGCTCATCAGCATCATTAAAAGTCTTCTTAAATTTTGTTTTATGGGCTTCAATGTCGAAAACTTCTGGTGAAGGACTCCCAAAAATTTTCCCCCTTCACGTCATTGAAAGTTGACTCAAATCGTTTTTTAAGCTTTCCTTTTGAAAAATTGTCGGTCCATTTACGTTATTAAAAAAGACCTGCCTGCAGTCCCACTTTATAGATTTCAATTCCGGAAAAAATTTTGGGAGCACCCCCAAACCTCTTCATTTTCTAACATTACTTACGATCACCTAGAATGCATTTTTAAGACACCAAATTAAAAAAATTCCCGGGAGCAAATATCTGGGTCATCAGATTTTTGCTCATCCTAACATTGTCAAAGATAGTTCTAAACCTACGTTTATTAAGTAAATTTTTTTTTAAATTTCCAAAAATAGCAAGCCTATCCTTAACATAATTTGCGATGCAACAATAGCGTTTTAAAAGTTTCAATTTTGAAAAATAGTCAGGAAAACGCCCCCCCCCCCCCCCCCCCGACTTATCCAAAGATTGTCTAGAAGCCATAAAGAAACTACAAATCAGAAAAATCTCCAGAAGTCACATCAGCCTCCAATCTCTCTTTTTCCTTAACATCACCAAAAACCGTATGAAGCTGCTTTGAGCCGTATGAGCCCCCAAACCTCTCCTTCCCCTAACATTATCAAAGATCACCTCAAGTGCATTTTTAAAAGTATGAACTCGAAACCATATCTGGAGAGAAACTTTCGGTGTAAAGATTATACTTACGATCAGGTTCAGATTGTAGATTTACTAGTTACTTACTTTTAAACCAGAAGCTGAATCTATTCTTTATCTCTGTATTTAAGATACATCTGAAATAATTAAACGACCGGCCATTCCATACACGGGAAGTGTAAAAAACGTAGAAGGTTCTTTTTTGACCTCGCGAAGGGCTTAATTCCAGGAGACATCAGCTGATGTTTATACAGTGCTAATGTCTCCAAGAGGGCTTGACATGTCGTCCTACTGAAGCCCTTGAGATAGTCGGACCTCATTGTCATGTCACCTTTGGGATTGTCAACAAAGAGTAGTCATCGCCAGAGTGACGTCATAACCAGAATAGTTAAAAAAATTTTTAACCATTCTTAACTAAAATTTAAACATTAGTTTATTCTAAAATTACAGATTTAATAAAGAAATTAATATTTTCATGTTTTTAATTTGAATTAAATGATGTTGGTTTGAATTATTGGTGGATAAAACTAAAATTATAAGAAAAGAAAATACATCACTTTTTTTTGCTTTCTAAAATACTTCCTAATAAGGGTTTACTTTGTTTTTGAATGTTATTAATACTCCTACTTTCCACAAAGTTGATTATTGAAAAAAGGGTTTCCAGTAATTTACAGGAAAGAAATCAAGTAGGAAATTTCACTTTTGACCACAATATGGTTAGATTTTGACTGCTAAATCCCACCTTTGGAAAGGGGAAAAATTATTTCTAATTCTTTTCTCCACTTTAAAGTTGAGTGTTTCCTTCCAATCTATTGAGTAGCTCTAATATCTTTTTCTCTCATGGGAGAAGCTTTCAGTGGCCACCTACAGCTATGGTCTTTCTCTTCTCCTGCTGCTTCTCTAGTCCAGTATTAAAATGCACCTGCTTTGCATTTTTTTTCGATTGTCCTTCTTGTCAAAGTCTGAAATATGTAGCTTTCAGAACTTATCTTACTTGCCCCTCCCCATTCTTGAGGTGGCATGCATGGTTCATAACAACGCATGTCTTTTATTTCTTGTCAGAGTCTGGAATACCTACAATAAACTTTTCCAGATGTTTCCATTATTTTGCCGAAATATTTCACTTGCAAAGTAAAATTCAATCCTGTGCAAGCAGCTCAAAGTGTCGTTATAACAGAAGGTTCTCCTGATTTTACTGTTGTAAAATCAGGAGCAACTTAACATTAAGATTGTATAGCATGAGTTCGGGACTTTGAAAAAGTGATGTGAAAGCTGGGTGTCGCGATAATTAGGTTTAGGTCTTTTCTGGCTAATACTTCATCTGTCTACATTCATCTGTCCATCAAAGATAGCCTAATACATGTATGTTCTTAGAACTTAGATTTCAACAATTTTCTGGGGGAACGCTTCCTAATCCTACTTCTCTAATATCATAAAGGATCGTCTGAATTTTCGCTTTACACGTTCATTACAATCCTCAAAGCAGAATACTACTAAATTTGTGACGTATGTCGCCGAACAGATGCCTGAGCTTCAGAACAATTCTGTTCAAATGTGGGAGGAAAACTGACAAATTTTCTGCAAATTTTAGTGAAATTTTTGCAGAAACCGCGGTGCAAAAAAATCTGCAGAAACTGTGGTGCCGAAAATCTGCAGAAACTGCGGTGCAGAAAATCTTTAGAAACTGCAGATTTTCTACAAATATCTTCCAACTCAAGATAGAATTTTGCAGAAATTCTGCAGATTTCTTAAAATTAGATAAAAATCTAAAATTCTCGCAAATTACGACAATTTGGCGGAAAGCTCACGATGTTGTTGTAGGACTTTCCCAATCGATCTTCATCCATTGCAATTTCCGCCATACACGTATGTTTTGGAAACATGCCAACATTGAAACACGTCCATTCTGCCGTGCTAAGCACAGATGTGGTATCTGCACATTTTATCAAAATTGAGTTATTGTCACCAAGGGTCGTTAGTAATTTAATTTACCTAAATGTCAAGTTTTTTGGCGATTTGTGAACGCGAAATATTTAAAAAAGCTTTAAGAAAAAAGTCGTAACTGCACAGTTTGCGGAGTTTGCTAAGGCAATTTGAACGTAAGTGACAAATACTAAGCCTTTAAAGTGGTATCTGCGCAGTTACCACTTTTTTCCTTAGTATTTTTTGTAGATACGACTTTTATACCTTAGTAAAGCAGCATATTTAATAATGTAGCAGTTTATTGTAACACAGAGTATTAAAATTAGTTTACCGTTGAATAGTTGATACAGGTTGATAATAAAAACTAATACAACTTTGCATAATTGTTAAAGTAAATATCCAGCTTTTTCTATTTAAATGTTTATTTAAAATGCAAAATTCTAAAAATGAAATGCATGTAAAATATTCATATCTAATTCTTTCATGCTAAAAAAAACGCATTTCATTCTACGGCCGGTAATATTTTTATTTAAGTATCGTCTGCTGTCAAAATTAGCTTCATGCTCGGTAAAAATGAATCTAGAGAATAAAACATTATAAGAAACACATTCTTTGAATATAAAAAACAGAAAATTGTTATGGATTACAGTTTTAACTGTCTGGAGTTTTGAAAATGGTATCTTTCAGAAGGTAGATTCTGTTTTATTTGTGTTAACAAAATAAAGCGAAACAGCTAAGTCTAAAGAAAGCAGATGTTTTCTGTATCATTTAATGATACTTTGAGCACGTTTTACTAAGCTATTTTTGTCGTATCTGTGCAGATACCCCTAAAAATGCCTAGTAATTGTCACTTACGCTAAAAATAGCTTAGTATATGAAAAGGTTTTGAAAAGAAAATTTGTCGTAACTACATTTATTAATTTTAAATTAAGATTTTTACAAAAATACTCTCTTACGATTTTTAGATAAGTTATTTACGAAACAACTACCGCAAGATGAGCATTTAATTAAGTCATAAATCAAAGATATGAGTTGTAAAACTTTAATCGTCAATTTCTCATTTTAAGCTCTATTGCAGATACCACAACTGTGCTTAGCACGGCAGCATTGCTAAAATTGCGTGTCTTGTTTGAGATTTCAATCCCTTTGCATCCAGAAAATATTTAAATTATTTAGAAAGATTTGAAGTGTTTTATTAATATGCAACCCAAATGTGACTCATTATATTTATTATTTCAGTAATTTCTTTATTTAGTAACATTATTTTAATTGCTCCTTCATGCCATGTAAAATTAACCAAAAAAGTGTGATGTAACACCTAGGTTCGGATTTTTAAAAAAAATTTGTATCTTTGCTCTTTCTATGCATTTTAGAAAGCATATAAACTATTTTTGGAGAATCTCAATCAGTTTAGGTTTGACACCCTGTTTTTTTTTTTTTTTTTTTTTAATTTTATAGTTTTCATGATCAACTAATTTTCCAAATTCTGTGCTCTTTAATTAGTCATTTGGTTGAAAGCTGTGATGTTTCTGGAAATATGTCATTCCCATAGAAATAAATAGCAACAGTCAAGTTAAAAAAAATAATAATTCTATAAGTATGAAACGATTTTGATTTTTGGCACCTAATTTGTGGAAAATGTCACGTTCTTTTGCCCACAATGCTTGAAGTACTTGCAGAACAGTTTTGGTCAAATGATTTTATGTTGCAGAACATCATAAAGTATTCTGCTTTGGGGATTACAATTATACATTCTGTTTTCACACAATATTGCGTGAAAAGTTCCTCCTCTTCAATTGTTAATACATATAAGGTGTGCCTGCAGAGACTGAATAACAGGGGGAGGGAGGACAATTTATCATTAAAAAACTTGTTAAAGAACTTATCCTAGTGTTTCCAATACCAGATAGCTTAAACATACAGTTCTTTGGAGACTCTAATTTCGAAGATTTTCTTGGGAAGTTCTCCTAATCCTCCCTCCCACAAACGTCACCCAAGTTCATTTAAAAGTAGTCTTACAATGCGTTTTTGGAGCTATAATTTCAGAAATTTTATGGGGGAGTGCCCTCGGACCCCCCATTGTTTGCATGAATGTTACATTTTACTATGTAGGTGTTCGTATTTCTAGTTCTTTTTATTTGCATTTGTAAACGCAATTATCATAATTTGAATCCTCAAATTCTAGTGATGACTCCCTCCTAAAACAAGAACATGGATCCACCTTTTTTACATTTGAAAAAAAACTAGAGGGGGAGGGGGGGGCTAATCTTCAAGGAGCAACTCTTAAGGGGCCAATTTATTGTAAATGCCAGGGCCGGTTCAAGCTGTCCCATCTGCCACTGTGTGTCAGTATCATCATTGTGGCATTTCACCTTGATAATTTATCGTAAGTCATTTGTGGTAAGCTGTAAAATATCTTTCTTGGATTAAAATTCTAACCTGAAATTTAAAAAACAAAGAAAAAAAGGTATGTCTACTAGACATGGAATGAAGCTTTGGCCGAATCATGAGGTGTGATTTGGCCCATTTGGCCTATAATAATGATTTATCTCCCTATGAATATATATTTTGCAATTATAATTTCATAAAACATTATTGTAAGTAATTCATAATTGTATCATGTAATAAAACACATCTGATTGAATCACTCTTTGTTTTAGATCGATTTGGAATCATTTCTATGTTTGACAGAAGACGACTTCAAAAACATTGGAATTGAAGCACATGACTCTCGACAGAAATTTTTAGACATAATTAGTAAAATGAGAAATACATGAGAACTTAAGATTCTAAATGGTAAAAAGTTCTTTAATAGAAAAAGCCAAAGATAATGTTATTTTTCATAGTCTAGAGTAAATTTTTTTAATATGTATATAACTGTTGAAAAAAAAACTTTTTTGAAACATTTAAACACTTGTTGGGTCAAATTTGTCTTTCAGTCCATATCTGTCAATGTATAGAGTTATCATTAGTCCCGTAGTTGCAGGGAAGGGCCTATCTACCCAACGGTGATGAGCACCCCAAGAACATGACCCCCAAAATTAGATCTAAATCCTTGTAAGATGTCCCCCTAAAAATTTCGATGGCTCCAGTCCGAGCTAACGAACCCCTTTCTTATGGGCACCCCCGCAAATGAATATAAAGTGCTAGTCCAACAGTCCATGAATGCCAGACCTACGTCGTAGTATAAAAGCCTAAAATTTTTCTGAGTAAGCACATCACAGCAGGTAAGAAAGATTAGCAATCATTTAATCTTAGTCAAGCAGGCTTTGGCAGGAAAAACGGTAGCAAAGGTGTGTAAAATTATTGCAAAAACTAAACATCATTGATTTATTTCATGTCACATGACCTGGTGGTACCCATTCAACCATCTCCGATCTAGAGAGTGTTTTTGAGAGGTACAGACATGCCTTTAAAACTAACCTATGCAAATTTTCAGCTTCCAAGACACAAATCATAAAGCTCTAGGGTACCTAAAAAGAAAGTGGGCTCCAAAATGGCATGGAAGCTGAAAATTTGTATAGATAAGTTTCAAGGGCAAATTTGCACCTCTATAAAATTTTGTTCAAATCCGAGACAGTCAGGTGGAGACGATGAAATCGCTTTACGTGGAATGACTTGATGTTTAGTTTTTGACACACCTTCTACAACCTGTTTCCTGCCAAAAACTGTTCGACTCAGCTTAAATAATGGCAAACCTCTCTTACCTGCTGTGATGTGCTTATGCAGAAAAATTTTGGGCCTTTATACTATGTGCTTACATATATGATGTAGGTATGGCGTTCATGGGCTCTTGCTCTATGTATAAAAGAATGATAACCTGAATGTCTCTCTCTCACACATACACACACGTATACAAGTATGAGGGGGGGGGAGCACTTTAATATTGGTAAAACATTCTAAAATATAATTTCTTTACTGAATATGATAAAAATAATCTAACTTAACAGTTAACAATGTAGTAAATCTTTTAAATGAAAAGTTCAGAAGTCATAAGCACAATTTATTCCATGAGGTTCTTAAACTTTTGACTGTACAAAATATGACACCGTTTTGATGAGTGATATCAAACAATTAACATGTGCATGAATTACCTTCTAATAAAAGGTAAAGTGACAAAATTACGACATTTTTATCACATCTAACAACCAGTAATAATCGAACACACATATCCAATATTTACAAATGTTACAACTTATGAGCTAACACAACTTATATTGACAATCATTAACTGCATTTCACATAAAAATTGAAATAGCACACAATTTAAATTGTTAATACTCTAAACGTTCCATTCTGGAATACAAGAACAGCATTTTACATTACCATTACTTTGACTTCACAGGCAAAACACTTAATTGAGCAAAAAGTGATAAATTTTTTAGCTCATACACATTGCAAGTATTCATACTGCTTTATGTTTCCTTGCTTATGTAATGTATATGGAAGCAGTGGCGTAGCCAAAAAAAAAAAATTGGATGGGGTATGGTCTAATTTCAAAGAAGGATATGATTAGTTTTAGTTCATTCCTACTGTGAAACAGAATTTGTAAAATAATTTTTTGGAGGTAGGGGAGGTTAAATCCCCCTCCCCCCTGTACGAGAGTTATGGAACATAATTAATGCAATTTATTTCACCAACAGAATATTTCAAACTACCATTTACTTTGACAAGACCTTGGATTTATATTCATCTAAACCAGGGCTGTCCAATTGCAAAGAGCCCATGGGCCAGAATTCCGGTCACTGATCACCTGGCAGGTCGCAGTTTGAAAGAGTTGAACAATACCCTCTTATTTCTTATACAATAACAATTAATTGTTTATTAATTACAAAACAATGAAACAGGATTATAAAACTATTTGCTTACATTTTAATGGGAAAACTGAGGCCGATCCGCCTTCTTTACAAGGGCAGGAATGTCAATATCTATTTTTGTCGTTGCCAGCCGAAGAAGGTCTAACAATTAACTGTCAGAGAACTGTCTAACAATTAACTCCTGTGACGATTATTGATAAAGTTCATCGCCGGAAAAGCACTTTCGCATAAATATATGCTCCCAAACATGGGAGTTATTTTCAATCCTAAGTCACGCAGATTTGAAAACCGTTCAGTGTGAAGCAACTTAAAGAACTCGGGTCCCTTCTTGGTTCTCTTCCCTCCCTGTCCCCCCCTCCCCCAATTAAAGGCAATTCTATTTCTAGGAATTCGTTTAAACACCAGCGTGCAGGGTAGGACTGCTTGAGCTTGACCTGTAGACGTCCTGTACCTTTTTCTCCCAATACAATGAAAGGAGTAAAAGAGCGATCAAGAGGAAATTTCAGGGCTTGACCAAGAATGGCAGTTTCAGATGCTTCTTGATACCATAAAATGTCAAAAAAAGAAATCTTTACTAGTAATAATGCTGGAAATCTGTGTCTCTGGATGTCGGGATCTCTGTATGTCTGTTACGCGCCTAGACCGTTCTACCGATTTTCATGGAATTTGCCACAGAATTAGTTCGTAGGGGGGGGGGGGAGCACCTCGAAGCGATTTTGTTTTTTCTATTCCAATTTTAAGAACATTTTAACGATCAAGTTATCATAACGTGACCGAGTAAGTTACCAAGTTATCATAACATGGAACCGTAACATATACGAACAGATTAACTTAGCAAATTGGCGAGAAATCCATCATCCATAATTTGTAAATATACAAGCGAACCAAATGACTTTTTAATTTTCTACTACGGGCAAAGCAGTGCGGGTACCGCTAGTATGCTGTATAAGAAGTTAGCGGGCCGCACAATATGTCTTGGCGGGCCGCCAGTTGGACAGCCCTAATCTAAACAATCAAAAATTTTTACATCCCTATACAATGTCACTTTTGTCTCCAGTTTAAAAGTGTTTTATTCAATCAATTTTATCTGAGGCAAAAGAAAATTTGAATTCAACCTTATATATTCACTGAAACCTGTTTTGTAGGAACTACAAAATTATATATATCAGGGGTGAGTTGGTGTGGGAACACAGTTCCAGTACTGCTTTTCTGGATTCAACTAGCGCCCCAGTACTGGAAAATTTTAATTCATCACTGATATGTATAAAACAGATATTAGTGCAGAATTTCAAATATTTAATTAGTAAATCTTTGAAAAATCAATTTGGTGGATATTTTTGCATTGAGCGTTTTAGAAACAGTCCAAGCTATTGGAGTTATGGTGAAAAATATCTTATCATAAAAAATTTAAAAATCAAGCAAATATTCAAAGACAAATAAGCTTAAATCAAAGCAGTTACAATGTTTCAGTTAAATTTAGGAGTGAAAAATCAAATAATTTGTGCATATTTTTCTTACACAAATGTATAAATTTAAATCATAAATATCACAGTATTCTAAATGTGCAAATATATAGTCTCCTCTCTTTATCTCTGAATACTAGGAACCAAGAAAAATATTCAAACTAACAGAAGTATGAGATACCAAAAAATCAAGCGCCTTCTAATGAAGGAAAGATCCAGAGAAAGGAAATTCATTATGTTTATTCTGAAATTTTTAAAAGTTTTTTAAAATAATAGTTTCACTGCTTGATTTTTTTTTCAATGAAGTCAACCTTTGTTGATAATAAATGTTGTAAGATTTGTTTTTTAACTGTCAGACATTATCGTTGATAATGTGTTTGGCAATATTTCAAACTTCAGGCCTAAGTTCTTTTTCTTAAAAGTAATAATATTTTCCACATCTTTAATTGCGGCAGCGAGAAGCAAAGGGATGAAAGTGCCAAAATTAAAAATTTGGAGATAATCAGTACAGAACTTCTCCTCTGTTTTGGAGCAAAAGGATATCAGGGGTGAGTTGGTTTGGGAACACGGTTCCAGTACTGCTTTTCTGGATTCAATTAGCGCCCCAGCACTGAAAAATTTTAATTCATCCTTGATATGTATAAAACATATTTTTCTTATCAGAAATATCATACATTATTATGTTAACTTTAAACGTGCTTTACTGGAAACTTTAAAAAGTCCACTTACATCCCTTTGCTTCTCACTGCCTCAGTTGTTAAAACTTATATTTCTTTTTATTCATTTTCCTAAAAACTAAATCAGAAAGCTGTGATTAGCCTGACTTCTTCAAGGGAGGGAGCAGGAGACATGTTCTCTTTCTGCTACATAACAATATCAGGGTTCATACTCGATTTGGATGAAACAATTCCATGACTTTTCCAAGACTTTTTCATGACTTCATAAAAATTTTCATGACCTTGTTACACGAAGACAATAGTACTATTTAATATCAAACTTGCAAATTTTTGGAGATGAGCACTAGCAGAACTTCTACTTAAATGCCACTACCTCATCAAATCACTTACTTGTGATTGAAAAAATATCAGCATACACCTGAAAACCGCCCAAGTTGGTGCTACATGCAATATTTTTGGATGTGATAACCAGACTGTCTGATATATTGCATGTAAACTATTCTTATTCGTCTTCATACAAATTTAAATAAAATAAAAATGCAGTGAATAGAATATAATGATGCTTAAAGGCTTTTTTTTTTTTTTTAATAAAGAGGCAAGATGATAATGAATGCGACAAAGGTTGAATGAGTCATTAAATTAAGTTTCAATAAATTTGTTTCAAAAGTTGCCCTTTAATGTCAATAGTGCATTTATCATCCTCATAACTTGACAGTATTTTGATTCTTTAAAGTAAAGCCACGTTCTTTAGTTAATTCATGTTTCTAGTTTCTACACCAGATATTAAAAAAAAAAAAAAAAAAAATCAGTAGGTAGTGAATAAATCTTTTGATTCAAATGTACTTGTTTACTTATTTGCACATTTTCAAATACATACATTAGTTTAAATTAATAGGTTCAGAAATTCTACAAAATAGTGTTTGATTCCTGACTATTGAAAGTAGCTTTGAATTGCATCGATTAGTTTTGCGTGCCGAATGTTGGGTAGAGTATTAGAATTCCCCTATTTCAGTATTCTATCATCTGACTACAGATCTTCATTTTCTAAAACCTTCAACAAATAAAGATATATATGTAAACTTTGATATATTTAATTATAAAGTTTTTACGAGTGATGGAAACGAACTCTGATGCAATGGAATTGCGTTTTTTGGGTGGGCAAAATCAAGAACGTGCAAGTTCGCTACTACAGAATATAAAAAGCATTGAAAATAATGGTAAATTCAAAATGAGTGATGTCGAAGCACTAAAATAACATTGCAAAAAAATAAAATAAAATAAAAGACGAGCAGCTACAACAGAAGTGGATGCAATGAGATTTTAAAATTCAGATTTGTTTTCAGGATAGTTCAGTTTGCCAGTTTTAACAATTTTTATGTGCAATACTGTTAAATCACTAAAGATTTCAAATGCTCTTTTAGCTATTGCTTCTTTAACTTTGCCCAGGACATTTTTCCATGACCTAAAATAAATTTCCATGAATTTGTATGAAAATTTCAATTTTCCATGACTTTTCCAGGTCTGAAACTTGTTTATTTTTTTTCCATGACTTTCCAGGATTTCCATGACCGGTACGAACCCTGCAATATGGACAATTTCCACCTACTAGACAGAGTAACTGCAGTTACAAAAACAAGCATGTGGATGCTTTGAACTGATAATCCCTCATCAATATCTATTTTTATCTCCCCTTTTGTACTAATTCTAATAGAACTACTGAAAATAACTAATCTTTAACAACTGCTTAAAAGTTAAGTAACAATGATTGCATTTTAATTCTTTCTCTTGTGACCTGTCACTTAAACTCCCGCCCTCAATGCCTTTACCACTAAACGAGCAAATAGAAGAATAGCAATGAGAATTTTCTGAGACATTTGAAGGTCAAGTTTCACTACTAAAATTCAAACAATCAAAAAACAAGACTATGAATAAGATAAATAAATACCTTTATGCTGAACAGTAGAGGAAGAAATAAACAACGTCAGAAAAGCACAAATTCAGATTACAACAGACACTTGTTTTTTTTTTTTTTTTTGCATTGAAAAAGGCGTTGCCTGTAATGCTGAAACATGTGTCTGTTGTAATCTGTGAATTTGTGCTTTTCTGACATTGTTTATTTCTTTCTCTAGGACTATGAATGTCAAAAGATAGCTGCCTGAAACTTTGAGATTAGTGGAGTAGACTTCAAGTTTACGAAAAAAAAGTTCCATTATACAATGTTTAAGAGTAATTTGGAACCATCCAAAAAATTCGACAGAAGTGTAAAATCAAGTTAAGTGAAGATGAGATATCGAGAGTCGACTGTATAAATAATGATGAAAGTTAAGGTACAATAGCTAAGAATGATGAAATACAAAAAAATTACAAATTGAATACACAAACTGTTAAAATATCAATAACAAATTACACGGAAAAACTCAGGCACTTAGCTCTAAATCATAAAGTTTTAATACTTATTTATTTTATTTACAAACAAACATTCACATCATAGTTTTCTGAGCTTTATTTATAGACTTTCGGACTATTTATACACATATAATACACAGTAAAGCATCATTTATGATCAGTTTTAAGGACTGGATTAAAATTACAGATAAATGAAAATGGTTCACAATCAAAACATTACTTTCTACTAGTTTAACTCTAGTTATACAATTTTATTCAAATATAGGTTTTAGGGTTTTTGTAAACTTTTTATGTAATAGTTTTATAATAAAAACAAAAATCGAATTTTTAAACAAAATAGTTATAGAAGTGAAATAAATCCTACATGTACTTATTGTATATCCTGAATGCTTATTTTTCAATATATATTTCCAATATTAAGGTAATTATATTATAGGGTTATATATAAGCAGTACATTCAGACATTTCACTAAAAAATCTCTTATTGTCATCTGATGCACCAATTGCTTTTGAATATTGATTATTGCATTTTAGATTGAATTGCGTTCATGATAGGCGTGAATCCAGGATTCGGCTCAGGAGGGGGCATTTTTTTTCCAATTTCGGTGCCCTTTTTCACCCCCCACCCCCGCCCCACCAAAATAAATTTATACAGAGGAAAAATCAAATTTTTGTTTCTATCCACATTGTCTTGAATCTTGAACATTCAGCTATTTACCCGTGTGGTAAAAAAAAATAAGTAAAAAAACATTGTTATTGAAAACGAAAAATAATTTGAATAAACTAATGTAGAACATAATGTGATTTCATATTCGAGTTCCCAGAACGGGAGACATCTAGGAGGTTAATTTGTGGTGTAACCCATCCCTTCAGCAGAAAAAAAAACGTAGAACATTATATTGTGATTCATTATTGCAATAAAAATAACTGATGTGCATAGCACTTTCAGTGTAAACAATTGTTTTAGTATTGCCTTAATAACAAAATGCGAAATCAAAAAGGGCAAGCGCGGATGCAAGGGAGAGGCGATGGGTGTGATCCTTTGAGGGACTGTCCACCGACCATTTTTCGAAATGGTTATTCAAAAAATGCAATTTCAGGTGATCTTTGATGTAGTTAGTTAGGGGAAGGAGGATGAGGATTTAATTCTAAAAACGTGATTGCATTCCATCTTTTTTGACATAAGGGGAAAATAGAGGGTTCAGAACTATCTCCCGAAACTTGAAGCTTCGAGAAGAGCACTGGCGCAACCTGAAAATAGTTTTTCTTTTTCTTTTTTTTGAGGGGGGAGGGAGCCCTTAAAAAAAATTTCGCTGAGACATATATATGAAAAAATATGCACACACATACAAAAACTAACAGGACAATCCCCCTTCTTACTGCACCCCTGATTTGTCCAGGGAGGGGCAATTGCCCCCTCTTTGGATCCACGTCTGGTTCATGAAATGTTTAACACAAGTGTTTTAGAAACAAAATGAGCATTAAGCAGGTTTTCAATCATTTCTGTAGCCTTAATTTGTCCTTCCATACCTGAGAGATTCCACCCCTCTATAAGAAATGATAGTGAAGCAGAAAATTTTCAAATTTTAGAAAGGGGCCTGTATAACCGATATTTCATGACGTATATATGATGCACTTTTTCATTAGCAGAAACAAATCAGGACTTAATGAAAATGACGTGTAAATGTAAAAAACATTTAACTGAGAGTTGTTAAAATGCTGTTTTACTCTACATATGTATTTAAATGCCCATTTGCAACCTATAATTTTCAGCCTCATTCAAGTATGTACAATCAATAATTAAGGAAATCCAATAATTATTGTAATTTTCCATCTTAAACACTTCTTTTAATCAAACATAAATAAATCTTGCATGTTGTGATTCAAAAAAACACTTATAGCAAGAGATATGAAATGCTACAAATGAAATTCCTTAAAAATAGAAAGAACATGTTATGAAATGTAAGGAAATTGTTTACTAAAATTATTTCATATTTCAAACAATTTAATGCTTGACTAACTAAAATATCTATTCACACTTAATTACGCATACTTTAACAATTACTGAATTCGAAATTTCAAAACATACAAAACCCTTGAAAGCTTTGAAAGACATCCAAGCAAGATTAAATAACATACAGTAGACCCTTGTTTTACGTGGGTTTATTTTATGCGGTTTAAGATTTGACACCTTTATTTTATTTTACGCTGATAAGTTTCGCTTTTAGGCGAATGTAGAATGCAAACAGATAAAATATTCCCCTCTTTCAAAATCCAAACTCCTAAAGATAGCAGATTACTCATAATCAACAGCATTTTGGGGTGCTAATAATCAAGCTTGGGCCACTGGAGACATTTTATGCTATTGGTTCCAGAGCTCTTACCAGAAGTAAAGTTATTAAACTCACACAGTTCAGAACACACTGGAATAAGAGCTTTTAAGAGTGACAAAGGAGGCCAAAACCAACAAGGATACTGATATCGGTGACGCACAACCAAAAGTGTTCACATTGAAAATTTTGAGCCATTCCTAGACAATAGAAATGATCTTTCTGATTTGTTAGTGAAGGAAGGTTCTAATCATGGAAACGATGCCCAGTGATCATGGATGCGTTAATGTTCTGCAAAGAATTACAGAGAAAAATCCTTAATGACTACCAAAAGACTTATCATAGCCAGCCCCTCTTTATGAACAGAACATGAAATTAATTTTATGTTTTCTTTATGCATGTTGTGCATAAAACTTGATATAAGTAGACATTAAACTTATTATACAATTAGTCATCACTAGATTGAAGTATTTTGTTATCTACGGAAACAAACCCCATTTTAACACTAGTATTAGGTCTCAATTTACGAGGTTTCGGTTTACGCGGCATTTCCGTAGAACGTAACCCCCGCATAAAATGAGGGTCTACTGTATTCAACATGTGCAATGTGAAGGATAAAAAAAATGTCATGCAAATTGCAAATACAAAAGTAACAATAAAAACAAATTTGTGCAATAAAACATTAAAATTATTAGTTTTAAAAACATGCAAAATTTTCAGAAAAAATTTGAATGTCATTCATTTGATGGTTAGTAGACTAAACCAGAACTACTAATTACTAATCATTAGTAAACTAATGATCAGTAGAACAATCCAGTCTAGGATCTTAGTTCATCATATTAGTAAATTTCTACATGAATAAAATGTTTTTGGGAAAAAAAGGAGTTTTCAAAACTTTTTTAATGAGATGAAGTTTTCAGTAATAAAATGGAGCTTCTTTCAAATTTTAGCAAATAATGTAAATTGCAAACGTGTTTCAAATCATTTTTTCATGGAGAAACTTTATAAGGCAAATGTTTTTATTTTAAAGGTGGATACACAAGTTTATGAGTAAGAGTATGAGTAAGTATGTTCATGATTGCATTTAATTAAAATATTTTGACTAGATTCAAACACATAAATTTCATTTAATGCACAAAAAATGTAAATAATTCATAAAATTATTTCATAAATGAATTTCAATCATTTTCCACCAAAACATGAGCCATCACCCCCCCCCCCTGAACACTGACTCAAAAACAATTTTATCTCCTATTCCAGATATTTTATCTTTCGTCAAGGGAATGTAATCAACTGTAATTGCACTGATTTTTTTTTTCCATTTTTTGAAAAAAGTATAAGTTTTAATTTCGACAAAAGTTAAAATATTCACACAACCTTTTTTTTCTTTAAAAAAATCATGTTTGGTCTATCCAAAAAAGAAAAAAAGTTAGTATTAAAAAAAAGTGAACAGAGCTTAGCTTCTTAAATAATTATCCTTAAAAAAGCGAGATGAGTACTGGCTTCATTTATTAATTAATTAATTTTTGGTCTTTCTTTTAATTTTTTGTGTTATCGTAACATATTTCATTAAACCTTAAACTCTTTTATAAGTATTATATATATATATATATATTAGGGTGGTCCTTATTTATATGGGAAATTTTTTTTTTCGGAATTCAACAAGTGACGCCCCCTAGTTTTGTGACACTATAATAAAAAGTAACGTGTGCAAAATTTGAACTCGATCGGTCAATAATAACACGTGCCCCTAGGCCGTTGAACTTTAACACTTTTGATAATTTTCTCACAAATCTTCGAGTTTTTACTTCAGACCCCGTACATCGTTTCTCCTATGTTTGCAAAATATTTTTACAGCGAGGTAGCACTAAAATTAATCTTTTTAATTACTTCATATCGTCTCAAGATTTTACATTGAATAAAAATGAAATAGTGCTTTATAAACTTTACCTTGATCGTACGCTTTTCTCAATGTATCTCAATCATGTGCATTTTTTTCCCGATAGTCTTGGACTGTTCGTAAAATACTAAATTGTTTTTGTGACTCATACTTGGTAAATTGATTGTGAAATTCTTCGATTAATTGTGCTCCTCTTTCAGTTGTATCATTCACAACTTTCAGCATTTTAACAATATCTCTTCCCTTTTAATAACTTCCTTCATTTTTCCATGAATCAGGATCAAATAGGAAAACATCTTTTGGTGTTTGTGACTTATCAAACAGTTTTATTGACTTGTAATTGATTTTATAAAGAGGAAGATTTTTACATAGAAAGTATTCCAAATCATCTACTGTAATTCGAAATTTTTTATACAGTCATCAGGCACGTCTTCCTATTCAGCAAGCATTTTTTTGAAGTAGTCTTTTCGTATCTTCAAAGTAAATTCCTTCATCCAATACGGACAAAGCTACTAGTTCATTCCCTAAGTACCATAAATGATTTATGAATTTTTCAATCATTGCTTCTACTGCATGTTTGTCATCATTTTGTACACTGCAGGTTTTTTAGACACTAGACTTTATATTAATTTAAAAGGCCTAGAATGGGTTGCTGCGAAAAACTATATCTTCATACAACATTTAACTGTAAAGCAGCAATTACGGGCATCCTCTTCACGTAAGGTCAATTTAAATTGTTTCCTAAATGTATAAATTTTGAAACAATAAATTCCTTTTGCCACCCATCTGGCTCACAAATAAGCTTTACGTTGCCGAAAACATATCCGTGTAGGAGGGAGGACTTCAACAAGAAATATTATTACACGTTATGAGAATTCTCTGTAATATTTCTTAATTCTGTTTTCTACGAACAATAATAAGTCATCAAATTCTTTTTTTAGAATTTAAGTGGTATGTGTACTTTTTGAATGTTGAAGCGCTTAAATAATGGAATATCGAGTCTAAAACTAAGAAAGGTAGAACTTCTTTAAAGACACTCTGCAGTACAATTTCAAGTGCATGATGATAGCAATACAAATGCAATATATCACCGTTCAGCTTTTCCTCTTAAAAATTACATGCACAATTTATACGGCCGGTATTGTAAGCCGCTGTATAAAACACTACAGCTTGAACAGTTAGCAATCATCTAAGATATCATATACAACTGAAGAAGTATCTCAGAAATTCTGAGTAGCTGTTCAACATTAGGACCTGAAGCTATCATGGTAAGCCTATCGGCATTTTTTTTTTCAGTTACATCTGGATGTAGCTTTGTATCCCAGGGAATTACCTAAAAAAAAACTAAATTTAAATTCATGAAATCTGATTTTACCCCTCGAAGATTTTCTCTTGCTCTCTTAAGGGATGTACGATTGATCCTAAGGTTATTTGGATTTAAATTTACTGCATCTACATACGTTGTTAATAAATGAGCAGCATCTTTGTCCCTGATATGGCATTTCTCTAACATTGATGAAATGCGAGCAGATATCAATAGTTGTCAAGCTTTTTTGCGTTGTGGTAGACCACATATAGAACAAAAGGTTCAACAGGTTAGAATAGATACCCATTTCGGTTTCTAAATCTTGTGAATTGCAAGAGAAATTGGATGATAATAAAGGACTATGTACTGAAATAGAAAACAGTTTAAAGTATAGATTTTTACATTATTCCGATCTGGAATTTTTTTAAATTTATATTTTAAATATGGAAAATAGAGTTTATTTTTATGGTAGAGTAATCAAGGATTTTTCAAAATTTAATTTATAAGAATGCATAAACATTTAAGTATATAACTAAAGAACAGTGAAGTAAAATATAACTGTCATTACTTAGTATATTTATAGCATGGAAACCTAGTGACCCTATTTGCCACACCTATTATATACAGAGAAAATTTTCTAAATCAACACCCCCAAAGCCTGGAGGAGGCAATTTGTTGTTGTCAAAAATTATTCATTAATTACCTTTAGAATCCCTTGCGTCTATCTTGGTGGAAAGAAATGTTCCCTGCCGCTTGGTTTGAAACGAGCGCGAATAGCGGCATGCCTGTCCTAAGGCCATTGGTGTACATGTACCCTATGCAATATGTAAAATTTTACAGAATGAAAGTGAGAGAATGGTTGGTCTAGAAGTAGCAACATCTATTGAGGTTCAAAATTACTTTAAATATGAAACCTAGGAATATTTTTACATAAAAATGAGAAAATCCGCAATTTTTTCTTCGAAACTCAAAAAAGGGGGCCCTAGGGGCACATGTTAATATTGATGGATTGACTTAAAATTTTGCATGGATCATTTATTTGTATAATGGAACAAATTGAGGGGGTGTCGTGTAAAATATCTACAACTTCAAAAATGAGGACCACCCTAATATATATATATAATAATAATAATAATAAAAGTGAAAAAAAAAATATTGAAAAGACCACACCAAGAGCCCATAGATGCACAACGCAGCAAAACTAAAAAGCCAAGTAAATATAAAATTAAGCAAACAGATTTTCAAATAATAAACAAATTATAAATTATAAAGGATGATAAAAAAGAAAAATGCAAACAGCTATTGAGTAGGAAAAGATAAGATAAGAAAAGATAAAGTGTGAATCCAGAGCTCATCAGCCGTGGAGGATTCATTAAACATGGTCAAAAGACCAAAATTTTTTTTTTTTTTAAACTATGAACTAAAAGAGAATGTTTAAGCTCCAGTACATGCAATATAGAGTAACAATGGGCAAAAGCACCACTTTCTAAATTAAAAACCATAAACTAGAGCTCAAACCTAAAACTAAAAGCAGGGGGTTTCGCCTCGACTAATCAGGAAAACAAGTTCCAATAATTAGCCATCCACGGGACAGTACCTGCCTATAACAAAATTGTCTTACCTTGAAATCCGCATAAACACAGCCAAGTCCATTATTCAACCTGATAAAGTTCATTTCAGTTGTCAACGAAACAATAAAATAAAGATAAAAACATATCCAGAAAAACAATCCATAGGCATACCGAGTCGCCTGTTTCCCACGTGTAAAAATTCATCCACCCCGGTGATTCATAAAAAATGGTTTGTCAATAAAATTAAAAATCACCGGGGTGGATGAATTTTTACACAAACAGGCGACTCGGTATGTCTATGGATTGTTTTTCTAGATATGTTTTTATCTTTATTTTATTGTTTCGTTGACAACTGGAATGAACTTTATCAGGTTGAATAATGGACTTGGCTGTGTTTACGCGGATTTCAAGGTAAGACAATTTTGTTATAGGCAGGTACTGTCCCGTGGATGGCTAATTATCGGAACTTGTTTTCCTAACTAGTCGAGGCGAAACCCCCTGCTTTTAGTTTTAGGTTTGAGCTCTAGTTTATTGTTTTTAATTTAGCAAGTGGTGCTTTTGCCCATTGTTACACTATATTGCATGTACTGGAGCTTAAACATTCTCTTTTAGTTCATAGTTAAAAATTTTGGTCTTTTGACCATATTTAATGAATCCTCCACGGCTGATGAGCTCTGGATTCACACTTTATCTTTTCCTACTTAATAGCTGTTTGCATTTTTCTTTTTTATCATCATTAATTATTTATAATTTGTTTATTATTTGAAAATCTGTTTGCTTAATTTTATATATATATATATATATATATATATATATATATATATATATATATATATATATATATATATATATATATATATATATATATATATAGATATATATAAAATTAAGCAAACAGAATTACAAATATTAAACAAATTATAAATACCAAATGATTATAAAAAGGAAAAATGCAAACAGCTATTAAGTAGGAATAGAAAAAGAGTGAATCCAGAGCTCATCAGCCGTGGAGGATTCATTAATTATGGTCAAAAGACCAAAATTTTAACTATAAACTAGAAGAGAATGCTTAAGCTCCAGTACATGTAATATAGAGTAACAATGGGCAAACGCACCACTTGTTAAGCTAAAAACAATAAACTAGAGCTCAAACCTAAAACTAAAAGCAGGGGGTTTCGCCTCGACTAATTAGGAAAACAAGTTCCGATAATTAACGGACTGGATATGTTTACTTGGATTTCAAGGTAAGACAATTTTGTTATTGGCAGGTACTGTCCCGTGGAAGGCTAATTATCGGAACTTGTTTTCCTAATTAGTCGAGGCGAAACCCCCTGCTTTTAGTTTTAGGTTTGAGCTCTAGTTTATTGTTTTTAGCTTAACAAGTGGTGCGTTTGCCCATTGTTACTCTATATTACATGTACTGGAGCTTAAGCATTCTCTTCTAGTTTATAGTTAAAATTTTGGTCTTTTGACCATAATTAATGAATCCTCCACGGCTGATGAGCTCTGGATTCACTCTTTTTCTATTCCTACTTAATAGCTGTTTGCATTTTTCCTTTTTATCATCATTTGGTATTTATAATTTGTTTAATATTTGTAATTCTGTTTGCTTAATTTTATATTTACTTGGCTTTTTAGTTTTGCTGCGATGCGCATCTATGGGCTCTTGGTGTGGTCTTTTCAATATATTTCACTTTTATTATTATTTTATATATATATATATATATATATATATATATATATATATATCACTTTCAATGCCAACAGTTAAGAATTTAAATTTTTTTGAAAATTGAACTAATTAAGAACTAATTTGAACAATAATTTAGAAAATTATTTTCCTTTATAGTGTCACAAATCTAACATTTATTCAACATTTTACATTATTACTAGTCTTGAATGTATTTAAAAAATCATTTCAACTACACGTTGATTATCAAAAGCGATAAAACCTCCGCATTCCACACTAGAAGAATATTAATTTCTTCCCACTTACAAATTAAGTAATAACCGTTAGACTTGCATGTCTGAGATTTTTCTTTCTTTCCTCAATGGCACCCCTAAAAGAATTAGGTAATAAAAAAACTGACCCAAGGGATTAAACTAAATAGTTTTTTAATGACTGGAAAGTCATTTTGCATTGTTAGCAGTTTCAGTTGTGACTAGCATGTTTTCTGCATCTGACAATTTTTCCTTAGTTTGTTCTGTTGCGTTTTCATCTTGGCTCTCAGTTGTTCTGCCTTCTTCAGCATTTTTATCCTTCAATAAATAAAAAGAAACATCATTTAAGTGTTTCATATGTAGCTAACAATAACTATATTGGTAATATTGGTGTGAGCACGACAAACACTTAAATTCTTGCAACAGTAATAGTCGAACTATAAAGGACTGTACTGGACATACCCATTTCTACACAAATTTAATACACAAAAATTATTCATAACAACCAACATTTATTGTTTTCTGAAATTAAAAATGTTTGCATTCACATGTTCTAAATAACTGGATTTGAAAATCAAATCAAACGCTTAAGCTTGTCAACAAAAATTTTAAATGTTTCTGACATGTCGTTAAAGAAAACGATATCTTAACATTAGTGTGGGGATTCAGTACACCCAGTCTGAGACCTAGAATGAATATTAAATGCTGTAATTAGCTATTGATTGCAAACTGCTGCATTAAACAATCTTTCCTGAACAATTAAACAAAGCCAAAAAGAAAAAATATGTTATATAAAATTGTAAAATATTGAACTATCAAAGAAGAATGATTTAAAATTTATTATCTTACTAAATTGCTCCCCTCCCCCATAGTTCGTAACTAAAACAATCACTCTAAAAAGAAAAAAGATACTGTACATTCAGCAGCATGTAGAATCAATTAACATGTAACTTCACATCTTAAAACTTAGCTACAACATTATGCCATGATTTTTTTTTTTAAACATTATAAAAATGCATTGTAATCTTCTAGGGGGATTCTTCATTACATGTTTCCACTTAATTTTAACGATCAAACTAATTTTTAGAATATTATTTTATTATGATTATGAGTTTGTTTTCTCGATATCTTGTTTCTTTACCGTCCCTTCGACTTTGTGATGTCGAGACTATACTGTACTTAAATTAACATTATCTGAAAAAAAAAACAAGCAATTTATCTCATACTTAATGAGCTTAAAACCTAAAGATACAGTTACATGTTCGATGCAACTTCAAACATTCTCTGAATGGTGACATAGCTCTTGAGAAAAGCAAAGGAGATTTATTTAGAGCTATGTACAGGAAATGTAGTTACAACTGTTAAATCAATCATCAGCAATTAAGCAAATATCAAATAACACCGTAAACTCATCAATGACACATGTATTTACATCCAAATAAGCAAAAACACAGCACGAATGCCTCACAATAAACAGAACAATGGCCCAGACAAATCTCAGACAGTTAAAAAGAATAACTGACTCTGCTAGCATTCACAAGATGCCCGGCGTTTTATACCAAGCGAAGAAATATTTAGAAAATCCTACAAAGCTCTACAAATTTCTCATATTTTCTTTTTATTCCATTCACAAATCTTATCGTTCAGAAATGGGGGAACCATATACTTCAGTCGAATCTTAGGGGGCTGCATGTACATTACAAGAAACTATTTACAGGTTACGTTACTAAGATAATTTAAGATGAAAGGTAATGGAATAAACGCCAAATTTAGCTAGTTTACAACAAATTTATCATAAAAAAAATTAATATTTACAGAATTTGTAACAATACAATGTCAAAAATATCTCATATTTTAAAATTATTAGAAGCACATGGCACGACGCATAAAGAAAAATCTGAAACTTACTTCATTGGTACAAAGTGCCTGTTCCTTTAGAAAGGAAAAAATACTCATATTAGAGAGTTTTTTTTTTTTTTTAAACACTAAATTTCTCATGAGACTGAAGATAACTAAGCAATACTTAGCATTAAAAATCAATACTTAGCATTAAAAAATCAAATAAGTTTTATAATTTGGCACTTTAATGATGTTAAAGCTTAATATTTAATGATTTATTTTATAAAAAAAACTTTGAGAAATGTGGCCATATTTATCACAAATCTACTTAATACAGTTTCAGTTATTAACATACATTTTTCTCAAACCAAATACAGTCGAATCTCGACTTACGTGAGGGGTGCGTTACATACTCCGTCGGGTAAGTTAAAATTTCATGTTGTGGGAAAGAGTATGCATACAATTTTTAAACATATCCTATTCTTTTAGACACTAGCAGACACTCCCCAAGCTGTTTTAAACCATTTCTTAACTATGCATTACTGTTTCTTACATATGTAATTGAATTTTTACTGTATTTAAGAAAAAAGCTGTTTTATTGAACGTAAAATACTTGTTATGATGTACAAAATCAATGATCAATGGGAGAGGCATAAAACAAACAATACAGTGCATACAATTTGTAGTAACAATAAAATGCTGCAGTATAATAGTAATGTAGAGTAAATACAGTAATAATATTTGAAACTTTAAAAAATGATGATGGTTATGCTCCATGATCACATCATTATTCTAATATTCTTTTAAAACTGTTGATTCGCCTTTTCTAACTATGGGGACACCTCTTTCCCTTGTCTCTTTAATCCACAATACAAGCTGGTGCATTATGGCCTATTAAGGTTCTTATAAGCCTTTTGATGCACTTATTAGGTGATTAAGCATATTGAGAATGTCAGAAACTTTCTCTTTTTGTTTCCATCTTTAAACTTTAGATGAAACAACATGCTTAGCTGCCATTGTATCTCATTAACTTTCATATTTAGAACTAAAAAAAATAAATGAAAATTGCTGAGTAGTTATTGTATGTACTAACAATGTGTTGTTTGGACCAGTAAGATGTGCAGAGAGGCCCACAAAGGGGATTATGGCGCAAGTTACAACATCAAAATTTGGGGGGGGGGGGGGATTTTTTTTTGAAGTTTTTCCCCTTTTTTTGAACATGAAATTTTTGGAAGGAAAAAAAAATTATTCAATAAGAAATGTATACATGTACAGTGCTGGTAAAAAAAACTGCATCACCCTCGCATTTTCACAGTAATGGGATATGTGAGAAGTTTTGGTCAACCGATTAACGATGAATATATGTGAAATTTTGCAAAACTTATGAAATAGACATTTAACAGCAGGAATCTGATAATTGTTTACTTTATTTGTGGAAATACATGGCCAAAACTGTAACAGGTACAGTGTGAAGTGCATCCATGTTTCCAAGTGGACGACGAAAAAGTAAGTAGAGATTTTAATTGTAACACTCTTTCTGTTCAAAAATAAACAAAAGTAAGAGGGAAATGTTTGAACATCATAAAATATAACCTAATATTTTGTTGATCTGCCTCTAGCTTTAATGGCAGCTTGACACCTACGGGACATTGAACAGATGAGTGATTGAATGTATTCTTTACCGAGTTCTTGGTGCCAGACACGAATTATTGATTCCCGGAGTTTTGCAAGTGATGTTGGTTTACGTTTCACCACTTTTACACCCGTTCTATTCCCAACAATTTTCGATCTGATTTAGATCAGGGCTGTTTCCTGGCCAAAGTAAGCTGCTGATCCCATGCTCATTTTTCCATTTCTGAAACTGCGTATGAGTTTAAAGCAAAAAAAAAATTACTTAACTCCATGTCAATTTAAGTCTAATGGCAGGATAAAGGTTTTTAAATTGTTACTCACCAGTTTTGCCCCATGGCAGGGAGCAGAATGCTCCTGGAAAATGACGTTTGGAACTGAAGTAAAGTGATTCCGGACAGTTTGAAGCAATTTCTCCTCCAAAATGCCAATATACACCTGAGTGTTTACTGTTCCTTGCACAAAGTAAAGCTCACCAACTCCTTGATCAGAAATACATCCCCAAATTATCTGGATTGGGGATGATTAGATATAGGATGCTTGACTGTGTGTTGAATGCAGTCGGAATGATATTCCTCTCCTTTGCGGCTTCCAACTGTGTGCTGTCTGTCGGACCCATGCAGACTGAATTTGGACTCGTCCGAAAACACAACTGATTTTTATTGATCGACAGTCCACCCTTGGTGAGCTTTTTCCTAGTCTAGATGCTGTTTCCTCATTTTTTCGATCAACAATGGCTTCTTTCGTGGTCGACGTGCCACCAAACCTGTACCACACAGTCATTTTCATACAGTAGACGTGGATGCGTGAACACCCGATTCGTTTTCCCATGCTGTTCTAAGGTCTGTGGAAGATGATTGTCTGTTCCGAAGACTGAGTCGTATCAAATACCTGTCCTGCGCTGTATTGGATATTCGTGGACCACCACTGCCCCTCTTTCTTAATGTGCGTTTGGTGTTCTTTAGCTTATTCAGTAGTCGAACAAGAGTCAATTGTGAACAGTTTATTCTTTGCTAGGAACGTGATAAAAATCCTTCTTTGTCCAAAGCAACAGCAACGTCAGTTGAACGTATTTCAACATATTGCAACTCATAAGTCCAGATCGTAAATGAATGTGTCGAATGTTCAACTGGTTTTTTTTATACAGTTAGAAGGATGATGCAATCTTATGCAATAGCTTGCGTCATGTACCGATGCCAATTCATGTTATATGATGCAAGAACCATTAAATATTTCATAATTACTTATAAATGCTAAAAAAATTTGGATTTTGCAGGTGATGCAATTTTTTTAACCACCATTGTATTATCATTTTTTACCTACTTCCAAAATTTAGTAGCTGTGTCTCTTTTTCAATAAAGATAACCTCAAAGACAGGTGGAGTCAATGTCTGTTACAAAAAAAAAAAGAGTCAGACAGTTTGATTTCTTTTTAATCTATTATGAATTTTCTCGAAGTACTAATAGCACAATTCTACGTAATGAATACATGTGGCAGCAGTGAGATAGAAGTGGGGGGCAGCGGGGGGGGGGGGGGGGAACCACTAAAATTTAAAAAATTCTTATTCTTTATTGCTTTTGCTCTTTATCAATTGTTTGTAAGAACTGACCACTATGCTCTAGTCTTTCATGGATTTATTTCCATCAAGAAAACCGTTACGAGCTGGTTTTGAAGTTTGGAAATAACATATTTTTTAACTCTTTACATGGCAATTAATATATTTTCTTCATAAAATAGCTTTAGTTTGAGTAGAATTTTTAATTTCACTTTATTGTTTGGGCGCCTATATGCGAAGTTGCAAGGGGGGGGGAGGGCTCAAATATTTTCATTATTAACGAGATGCAGTGGATTTACTATGAACAATAGTTAAAAACTACAGAGAGACATATTGCACAAATTACAATAAACAACATATTCAACGCAAGAATCAAAATGTGGAATAGTAAATTTCCCGAGCACTTTGTAGTATAAAGCATAGCGTCGTGTAAAGACATAGCAAAAAAGCATTCACAGATTCACTAATGAAGAAAAATGTTTTATGTATGCATTAATTAGCATCATGTGTTTTCAATGTAAAAGATAGCTCTTTTGAATATCATGTTTAGACACAACAAGGTAATAATTTTTCCTTTTAGATAGACAGCGAAACAGATTGCTTGTTTTAAAGAGCAGAATAATTTCATCTCCACTATTAGAATGAAAAGTTCGTTTTTTTGTGTGTGAGAGATTTTCCCCCATTTGGAGCATTTTTGAGTGGTTGAGCTCAGCGCCTTTTTGGCTCTGGCGACATCATGCGCCGAACAACCTTGCACATAGGGACGGCGCGGCCTTGGTATCATGTAATGTTTCTGTGGCTTCGAAAAATAAACACCCCTGCCAGATATAGAATTTGTTCGAGAATCTATCTTTTACGATGAAATTAGTTCGATCCAAAAAACTGGGCTTTTAAGCATCGAAATTAGTATGTAACCAATGATTTAAAACCAGTCTGATTGAGAAACATAGCGTGCTCCCTGGGCACCACGCAATTTGGATTTTTCGCAGATCTGACCTCACTTTTCGTCCGTCGTTGGCACATTACTCTTTCTAGGCACTACAATGAAACTCCATTCACGAAATTAATATTTAGTAGCCAATAATGGAGCTGATACTTATGCATCGCCATTCCTTTCTGAAAATTTTAATGTTGTGAGTGAAAAATTCATGTTAGCTCTAAATTTCGTTGCTTGTGAAAAACTCGGGTTATAGCCATTTTGCCTAAAGTCGAATCGCCTTGCAGCGGGAGTCCACTGAACAGCAGCTCAAATATTGGTCAAAATTTGAATTTTAAAAACTATCTTTAAGGACAAAGGAAATAATTCTAGTTTCTTAAGAATTATAGTTTTCAGAAAAACATTTGCTGAACAATGCGATAATAAAACAAATGTTAACTATCTGAAACAATATTTGTTTGCTTTCCAGTTAAAAAAAATTTTGGGTGCACACTAGACATCGAATACAGAAGAGTAATTTTAAACTTTTAAAATTACATCTCTCAGTATTTTTGATATTTCTAGTTTAGAATTTTTTCCTCAGTCCCAATAGTGAATACCAGCTTTGGTGAATATAATTGTTGCTTATTGGTTGAATTGAACTTCTTTAGAAAAAAATATAACTGAGTTTTGAAGACCTTAATTTTTACATTTATTCTCTGTTTTAACTCCTCAATGTATGTTCAAATACTTAATTAAAGCACACAGAGGGAGGGGTAGGGGCAAAAAAGAATGAAAAATCGAAATTTTACAAAAAACTCAAACTTTTCAGTCGAAATTTTACAAAAAATTTCGACTGAATTGTGACCTTGCTACGGATACTCGCTGGTGAGATAAATTCACTCTATCTCACTAGTTAGTTAGCACTCTCAGCTTCAATGAGATGACATCTGCCTCTAGCTTGGTTATTCACTATTTCTAACTGAGGAGATCTAATAAGAACGAAACTGCAGTCTCCGGGTGTGATAACCGGGCTGTCTAATATATTGCAATTAGTTCTGCATTAACCCTGGCTTAGAGGTTGTACCTTATTGCTAAATACTCTCGTTAAGTTTCCAGTATATTTTCTTATTAAGATATTTTTACTTCTTTCACTAAAGCATACATGTATAATTGTTTTTATGATACTCAAAATGACAGAAAATAAGATTTAAAGATTTTTTTATATTCTCAAATTAAAAAAATATGAAGCAATTTGTTTAACATGATGAAATAAACTGAAATTCATAAGTCAAAGCTTTTATGATACTCAAATCTTAATCTTAATGGCAACTAAAAATTTTTAAAGTTTTTGTTGTTTAGAAGTTTAAAGTATACTTACTAAAAGCACTGACAGTGCAATGTTTGCAGCTTTTGATAAAGCAGAACAAATCTAGAAAGAAACAAAAATAGACGAGTATCAAAATATTTATAAGGCAACTGTATTTAATAAAACAAATTTTTACCTCAAAATTGTTTTGTAGGTAACTAATTTTAAATGTTAGCACAAAATATTCCAGTTTAAAAAAAATTAAACACATCAAACAACAAACTATTGAATGAGGAATAAAAAACTAACACTGGTGATTCATGATGTCTGGGTCACTTGTCCGGGGTTATCGTGCCACTCCATTCCCCGGATAATCAGGGGTTTACAGTATATATCGTCGCCTCAGAGGGACAGTAAGGTATCTAATCCCAGAAATAACACCAAGATATTTTACTGTTGCTCCGAGGCAACGATATATAAACAGTATAACCTCAATTTAACGACTGTCAAGGCACTGGAAAAAGTTGTCCTTAAATCAAAGGTATCGTTAAATAAAGGTGTATGGACATTCAATGCAGCCAAATCTGGACCAGTGAAATGTATCATTAAATTGAGGAAATCGTTAAATTGGGTATCATTAAATCGAAGTTATGCTGTAATTTCCCAATTGCTCTGCATATAAATTTTTCATAAGAAATCATTCTTTAGAGCACTAACAATTATTCAGGGGAATATAAAAACATGGGATCTACATCTACTCTTAATACACATATACTCTTAAAAAATACAGAAAATAAATTACTTTACTTTTTTTGCTTAGTTGCATTGTCATCTAAAAAGTGAAGAAACATTTATCCTTTGAATAAAAATTTAAATGAGGAAATGTTTATACTGAAAAATTTTAACCAGAAAAAAAATGTTACAGACCTCAACTTTGAAACTTCAACACAAAATAACTTTCATTTTAATTGACTCAAAAATTTTTGAGTTAAATAATAATACTGTATAGAGACAAGAATTGACATAAATTATGGAAAAAATGCTCTTCAAATACCCTTAAAAAAATATTTTCTTTGCTAAAAGACACAATTTTGGACTTTCAAAACGTTAACTGAGCAAATGTACCATCAAAAAAAAAAATTTTTTTTTTAAATTATTTCCAAACGTTTAAAAACAAAATGAAGGGTATAAATCTCAAACTGAATATTTTTTTGATAATATTTTCTACAAATTAAAAAATTAAAGACAGATTATTTATTGTGTAAAAAATTTTAGAAAAAAAAGGAATTTGGAAGTTTCATGTATGTCCAAAAGTTATGATCTTGACAATGCTACTATTTAAGTACTAAATATATAATTTATATATTTTAAAGGTATTTTTCGATCCTCAAAATCAATTGTTAATCATTTTAAAGGGTTTTCATATGTTTTTATGCAGTATCTTTGAAGCAAAATCATTTTTCTTAAACATATGTGTGAGATGTCCAAATTGCGTTACGATCTAGACGCCGATAATTCTGTCCATTTATTCAATATTATAATATGATCTTCTGTCTTGTAACCTTAATAAAAAAGGCTATTATAATGTTAATTTCTTTAATCCATTGGTAATTTGCACAATTCATACGTTATGCATTCAGCATTACATAAATAACAGTAGAAACTCAAGTTATGATCGTAACGAATAGTAATCAAAGGCGGCAAAGATCGCCAAACAAACCCGGATTGGCGACAACCACAGTGTACGAAAAGCAAAGGGTTACCAGAGAGGAATTCAGGTTTTCGCCAACAGCGTCGGTTTTGGCGACTTTATCACCTGCGTTGGCAAAATGGATGTTTTTTTCCCCGAATTCTACAAAACCATTACAAAATTTTATTTTTTCAAGACAAGCATATAAGGTCATTCGTGTACTTCATAAATCCTCTATTTTTCATTGCAGAATTTAAAAATAGATAAAATTTTCATTGGAACAGTTCAAAAACTGAAACTTTCATTATGATGATGTCCAAAATCTGTTACGTACTGGACAACTGTATGGCCAAAATCTGTTACCTACAGACCGATAATTAAATTTGCTATTTATTAATTTTTATAAGTACCTGCTGTCTTTTTATTTTGTGTATGATGTTCTAGGTGGACATGCTATGCAATAAAAGCAAAATTGATTTCAAATTCCAAAATTTTAAAAATGGCTCGAAAGCAACGTTTTTGTTCCCACCTTTTGAGAACTACCCACTTAACAAAGAATTCACTTTAATAAAATGTTTAAAAATGACTTTAAGTCAATATCATTCAAATTTAGTTACAAAACTGAAATAGAGCAATTTTTTTAATGTTTGGAATTACCTCCTCTGCTGTTGGTTGTGCTTCAAATATGTGACAGTGAAATGATGGTTTGCTTTCAGAATCCATCTTTGTTCTTGTTATAAAACCAAGTAATCTGTAAGAAAATACAAATTAAATTACAGTAGAGTCTCGAAAGTTCGAGCTTCCCCTTAATCCGATGTGGTTCATTTATATTTTAAGTTATATTTTTTAGTAGCTAAAAATTTGATTTACATTAAAATCTGAAAATAGAAATATTTTGCAGTTGTAAAACTTATTGACTACATTCAATAAATAATACAAATACAATGAGAGGTTGATTATGATGTTTTGGTTGCTTTGCACATATAAATGTATACAGATATAGAGAAAAAATTAGGTTAAAATTTGGCTAAAAGCAATTAAAAGAAAATTTATGGTGAAGTTTGAGTGATAATTTTTTTGTGAAGAAAATTAGTTCTTTTTCTTATGCAAGGAAGTAAAAGGTGCTCCTCCTTAGGTCTTCCAAGTTGTGTAAATTTTAAATGTGGAAATTTTTTCCAGATAATCCAAATTTTCAGTAATCCGAGGTGAAGTGAGCCCCAGTTACTTCAGATTTTTGAGACTCTACTGTAGTATGTTTAATATAGGTATTCTTTTATGTTAATGCATGCCACAAAAAAAAAAAAAAAAAAAAAAAAAAAAAAATTGATGAATTTTTTGAAATTGAACATTCTACATATTAATAAATAATTTTGCTCATGCATATCAATTGAATCGTTTATTTCAAAAACCAGTCAAGAGACAAACTCTAAAATTTAGAAAAAGCATTTTTATTACCTCCATATTAAAATTTTTCTATAAATATTACAATGTTTTAAACTAAAAGAGATACATATTTAGGTACATTTCTTTCAATAAACAATGTTGTAATCATCATTGAATAATTCATTATGGTGACATAGATGTTTTCCTAAAATTAGCAATTTTGTCGCTTGTCTGGTTTCTGAAATAAATGATTTAATTGCTGATGTTCCCTCTCTGAACACAGTTTTATGTTTAATGGTTTTCAATTTACTTTAACTCAAGTATAAATGAAAGTTCCGAATTTCATGAATTTTTATGAACATCTTAAACAATTTTTTTAGAGTTGCGAGTGATATATAAGACTACTAAAACAACTTTTATATATATTTTAATGAACAATTAATCTAAGCACTATTAATCCAATTAAAATTAAAATGTTATAATTTCTAGAAACTTTTCTATAAACCATAAAATTATTCCATAAATGAAACTTTTAGATACCAAATCTGAGAAAACGGACTAATTTATCCACCCATGGTTCTTTTCTTTTTTTCCCCAAAAGGCATGGTGGTGTATGGCTTTGAATTAAGTCTAGATTTTCTAAAAAAATATTATGGGGAGAATAGTATAACAATGCAGATATCTTTATGCAAAAGAAAGCTTAAAAATGGAAATTAATTGTAAAAACGGGGATTAATAAGATATGAATCCACTTTACCACACAGTGTTACATAGAGAGAAGATGGAGTTTTGAATCATGAATTCAAACTATCCTTTGATATTCTTTTTCTCACATGTTAAGATTTAAAGACTATTCATATTTTAATTAGTAGGGGAATGCGGGGCAAAGCAAAATGATTAAGATGACTGATATTTTTCAAAATGAACCAATTGGAAATTTGAAGTGAAAAATGAAATATTTTTGATCAAATGAATCTGTAAGTAAAATTTTGAATGAATAAATGAAAAGAAAATGGAATAATAAACAAATAATTAAATTAATTAATTTATATGAGAAAAACCAAATGAGTGAGTAAAAAAGTGAATGAATAGGAAAATATGTGAATGGATGAATAAATAAGTGAAAAGCTAAATGAAGGAATGTGATTGACTTAATTAATAAATATATACATAAATGATTGAGCGAGTAAACAAAATAAGCTATTTCACTTTGCTCCCCATGTACTCGACTACTTCAGCAAAATACTTAAAATACAGATGAGCTTAATATTAACTAAATAAACATTGCACTGCATATCAGAAGGTCTCAATTTATACTTAAAATGTTAATAACAAGAACTTTATCCTTTTATAATATCAAAAATAATTTTTGACCTACAAGAAATATTACAATAAGAATATAAATTTTTGAAAATTGCCTGTATTATCATAAGCTTCAATATTCAGCAATATTTTTTCTTGACTGGAATAGACTATATGTGCAACTACGTCGTTAAAATATTAACAGGGAAGTGGTGCTAAACGCAGTGTAAATATTTCACCTTTTCACTTTGCCCCGCTATTTCCCTTTGCCCCATATTTTCCTACTTAATTTTCAAAAATCACATAAATTGTCAAATGAAACATATAAAAAGAAAAAGATAGAACACCAGAAATATCCCTAAAAAGAACCTTGAAAAGAGTTCAAGATCGGATTATCTTGGTCAATGTTCAGACCTGTTATTTTCTTTGTGTGTTGTCCAAAATGATACATCTTCCAGAGGGTACATGGCTCTAATAGCTTGATGAGAAGGATCTAAAATTCTGGGGAAAAATTGTTCATATATTACTGTTTATTATTTATTTATTTTTAAAAGACATACAAATTTTACATACATAATCAACCTGATTGTTAGAGAACATTTCAAAAATTTTCATAATTTATAATATGAAAACATTTCAATGTGGACACTTTTTTAAGAAGTTGTTATTTTTATAATTTCATTATAACTGCATAGAAGAACACTTTCAAGCTCATACTGGAAAAAATTACTTTTTATAAAAGCACTGTAGCTCCTGCTCATTGCAATTGTTCTCAAATGCTTAATATAGTGTTTATCAACCTTATTTTTATTGCAATGCACATTTAGCAATTTAAAAATTTGATGGTACAATAACACCAATAAGCTATTTTTTTATTTACTAGGTTAATCAACTGATGTATGTGTAGGACATATTTCATTAAAATGGCATGCAATAGTTATTCTTTAGCATGATTCATTATTTGAAAACAATAAGTTCTAAAAGTAAAGAAATGCTATGCAGTAAAAGTTTAATATGTAGTTTCTTCCTTTTTCTTTCTTCATAAAATAACATGTTCATATAAACCCTTTTCAAATTATGTGTACCACACAACATATAGGTGACATAAAAACACTACAGTCAAATGGGATTTTTTTTTTTCGAGAATCATTGCAAAACAGGTTTTAAAAATAAAATAGGAAAAAAATGGTAAGGTAGGAAAAAAAATTCTTACTTTAAAGTCCTATGCGTTATGACCATATGTGATTCATTGGTCTTAAAAATATTGTGAATAGCTCTAGCTGCCATTATGTGGCGTATAGTCTGGAAAACTAGATAGTCACCTATAAAAAGGATTAAAAAAATTGTTATGCATTAATTTAAACACAAAGTAGTGTAACTTTCAATAAGAATAAATTTCAGAGTATTTATTAATAAATATAGTTTTGTGAAAGAATTTATGATTTATTATTCAAAAATTGGTTAATTGCATGGTTGGATTGGCTATGCGGGCATTTGGGCAAATGCCTGGTGCACCGCTTCAAAAGGCACCGGTCAACCGTTGTCTTTTTTCTTATGGAAAATTTTATTGTATTAATTTTTGCCAGTTGAGAAATGAAGGATTTCTTTGCTTGCAATAGAAAATATCAGAAAGGGAAAAAAAAACGCTATTTTTAGAGTTCCCGTAATTTATTTCCTGTTAACACCCCGTAGGGGATCGTTGCCCCTCTCATTCTAATGACAATTCTAGGAAAAGACGAGACGATGGCCCTGGGGGCAGAGGATCTCCCTTCTCTTCACACCACACCACTCACATTACTACGTAGATCTTTTACAAGCAAATAAGCCACATCTGTTTTTTGTTCATCAATAAAAATTGCCCCACTTTAGGGCCTTTGTACACCCGGTGTAAACACACGATGCGACTGATTAGCACCCACTTCATTAAACCTCATTAGACGCGGGGGGTACCCAAATCATCAGATAAGTTGCCGTGTGAACTGCTCTGATGACTTAAGCGCCAACATCAAATGGCGACCAAGCTCTCGCTTGAAACTGCACAACAATAAAGTACAAAATACAGTTTTCAACTGCAGTGGCGTAGCTACACTTTCTGCCGTCCGGGGTGGTTCCTCAATTTGCCGCCCTTTCTGATGGGAAATAATTGACACATTAAAGAGTCAAAAGTATTTTAATATGATTTTAATAAACAAGAAAAGAAACTTTTTTCCCCCTTCTTATTTTTCTTGCAGAAAGGGGGAAAAAAGAATTCATAGCAATACCGAAACTTTCCAAAACTTGAGTCAAAATTCGAAATTTTAAGCAATTTTTAGTAACGCTGATAGAAAAGATGCTTGGAGCACCCACCAGGTTGTTTTCTTTTTTTTTTAAATTAGTTTTATGCATTCTTTGGTGACATGAGGGGGTCAGGACTTTTCAAGGAAAATTTCCGAAACTAAAGTGTTAAAAAAGCAATTTTAGGCTATTTTTGGATACATGAAGACATTGGGGAAAGTTCGGGGGCGCTGTCCAGAAAGTTTTTCAACTAAACAGAAAAACACGTAAATGTAGGAGGCTGTCTAGTAGTGTAAGGGTCTCCCTTAACTCCAACAGAGACTGGATTTTCCTGCCGAAATATTTTCAAACTTGAATTCAATTTTAATCTGCCTTTGATGATGTTAAAAAAAAATAGAGAGCGTTCAGGAGCTCTCTGAAAATTTTTCGATGACGAAGTTTCAAAAGCGCAATTGTAGGATATCTTTGACGGCAATAGTTTTCAAATGGTTCCAAAAATGTTGAGAAGTCAGATGGTTTTCCCGTCTCCCCTTGAAACGTTTTCAGATGACGCCCTAAAATCGCGACTTCAGCCATTGTTTGAAGGAAAACAACGTTATGAGAGAGTTCAGGGAGGGGGGGGGGGTGTTCCCACCCGAAATCTTTTTAGAAAAACTGTTGCTCATTTTAAGCTCTTCACTAATGAGAAAAAAGGGATTTGTGGTCTTCCCTTAGAAATTTCGAAAAACGAAATTTGGAGCCAACTGTTATGACGTTAGGTGATTTCATGCATATCTGGGGTCCTACCCTTAGAAATTTTTTGAAGTTTAAGTTTCAAAAACCCAACTTTAAGCTATTTTTGGTGACAATGGATAAGATGGAGATTTTAAAGTTCGAAGTTGATGTTTTAAATACACACTTTAGACTATCTTTAACCATTATACAGGAAGGCTTGACCATCCGTATGAATTTGTTGGTATTGAAGTTATAAAAACTCAATATTCAATATTAGGCTAAAAGATGAGATGTGAAGGGATGGGGTGGGCGTTATCCCTTGGAAATGTTTCTAGACTCAAGGCCTAAAACTGCACTGTTATTCTGTTTGGTGACGTTAAGGGATAGGAAGTTTCGGTTGCTCTTTCTGAAAATGTGACATTTATTGAGGATTTAACAACGCAATTTTAAGCTGTCCTCAGTTGATCAAAGTTCTCCGGCCTCAAAACACATTTCAAAGCTATCTTTGACACACTTTAGACGACGAAAAGGGGGGAGTGTAAATGGAGCCCCCCAAAAAACTGTTTTAGGCTATGTTTGGACAAATTAAGGGAGGAAGGGATAGTAAGTGGCTCTCCTCCGGAATGTTTTCAAAATTGAGGTCCTGAAATTGCATTTTAAGCTTTGCGACAATAGGAAGAAGCGTAAAAGTCTGGGAAATGTTCCGAATTTAAGGTTTTAGAAACGCAAATTTAGGATCAACTTGGTTTCTCAAAGGGAGTTGTTACTCCCTTTTGGATCTGTGCTTGAGCAACTCACCTAATGTTGACAAACTCAGAAGTTGTCATCCAGAGTACGAGCAAGATTCATCCCTTCCCCTTCCCTAGATGCAGTACTGCTATATTACCAAATTTGAATGATTTTCATTTTCACTAATAGAGGTTGAAATGTCCTAAGTCTTTACCTAGAGATCATTTTACTACTTAAAAACTTTTCCTTAAAATAAATGACTAAATGTAAAACTCATTGTATAAAGGAATTAGTTGATATAATACAGTAATACAAGCAATTATCATTCGAGTTGTGAATAATTTTTTTATAAAATGAACATAAAATGCATTCTGTTTTAGCGAAAATTTTGTAGTCTATGACTAACCAAAGCAACTGTTGAAACAGATAATGCTATCCTGAAAATGAGCAAGAAATCGGCCACCTTTTGAGACCTTTCTCCTTTTACTCTTGTTGTTACTTTCCTTTTAAAAAAAGTTTTTTTTTTCCTTTTTTAAACCTAGGAAACTTTTTTTTCCTAGGAACTTACTTAAAATCAAGTGGTAGCTTAATCATATATCGAAAAGTTATGAAATTTATTGCTTCCTCTGTAATAGTTAACCTTAACAACGAAAAGAAAAAAATAAAAACATGGTCCCTTGACTTCACACTACCACCTCCCTCAATATGTAGCTTCAGACGAAAAAAGAGAACAAACAAACAATAGTGCTGAGATGTGCACAAGAAAAACACATGTTTTGTATTAGAGTAATTTTATTATCGCAGTCGTACTAAAATCTTACAATTCAAAGGCTTTTTCTTCTTTTTTGCCTCCAGTAATAGATCGAAAATATGATTTCCTTATTGGGAAAACGTGTTAAATTTTTCTGCATCAAAAGTGAAATTGCCGCCCCCCAAAAAGTGCCGTCCGGGGCGGACCGCCCCCTCCGCCCCCCCTAGCTACGCCACTGCTCAACTGCTAGCTCACATGGAATATCTTTTAGCATTTTTGTTTCCAAAAGTGCTTCGAGGTCCAGCCCTGTCTATGTCGGAAGATTTCTAAACGAGTTTTACTGAGCTTGTTGCTTAGGACGCTGTGCCATGTTTTGAGGTTTCCAGTGAGTGTTCGCACAAAATAAAGTTTCATTTTATGTCTTTCATACAAATGACAGGATCATGTGAGTGTATTTGCTTTCGTAAATTTTTTCCCAAATGTGTTTTTAAGAAGTGTATTTAAATTTATTATATTACATTGTATGTTGTATTATACAACAAGCTTGGAACTTTGCTTCTTTTTACTTTGAAATGTAAGTAAAAAGAATGGTATATACATGTAAATACATTGACTGATTTATTGTAATTATTTATTATAATTATTTATTTTGCACTATCTTGTTAGCAGCTTTGTTAAGATTTCTTAGTGATCGATTTTTCTTTTTTGAGTTGTAAAAACGGTCCATTCACTAACCGTTCGCAAAAAAATATTTATTGTTGCTTATAATTATTACAGTAGAGTGCTGTGGCATACTCAGGATGGGTTGACAGCTGCGGCCCCTAAAATTATCTTCTGAGTATGCCACTGACACATGCAACATACAATTTGTTTAACTTCTTTTCTTTAGCTGGCGTTCATTCCCAATGATACAGTATATTGGATGCCTCCAAATTATTTTTAAAAAAAAATTCTTTACTCATTTCATAACTGTAAGTAAAAAGAAAGTGAGGAAACTGCAAAACTGCATCAAATAAGGAGCCTTGTGATTAAACTAAATAATAAAATATGCTAACCATGGGCGCCCATATGCAAAATTGTAAGGGGGCTCATATATTTTCCCCATGGTTTAGCAGGATATTTTCCCTATGGAAACCTGTTTCAGGACAGATTAGAGTCGTTAAAATTTGACATTTTTAATAACTTATTCATTAATGGCTGTAGAAGAAATGTTTTTACAGTTCTGCAAAGAAAAAAGGACTAAAAGCAAGGAAGTTCTAATTTCTAAGGGGGAGGGGCTCGAGCCCCCCTCCCTTGCCCCCTATAAGGGCGCCCTTGATGCTAACTAATTAATACTATCTGTTTTTGTTTTTTTTTAATTTTTTAAAACTTTTTTCATTTTAATATGGCTCTGCTAACAGAAAAGAAAAATTAAAAAAAAAAATGTTTCTGAGCTGAATAATGTTCATGTGCAGGTAGAGAGGGGGCTTTAAAATAGAAAAAAAAATCAGTTGAAGTATGAGTTATTTAGCAAAGTCATTTTTGTGTTAAGCTAGTTGTCCCATGTGATTTAGCTCGATTCCCATTAAGGGAAGAATTAGACCATATCTTCCAACAAGCTACACGGTAACTCAGACCAAAAAGTTGCGAATTGAGAAGCAGGGAGCTAGGGCCGCAGCCGGGCCGTCGCAAAATAAAAAAAAAAGTGTATGAAATTGGCAGCCCTTACTTTTTTAAAATACAGGATTCAACTTATGGTTTAAGAGGGAGTCATTAGTCATTACAAAGTCTAAGTATTCACTCAGAAATAGGAAGTTCAGGCGTTCTCAATCCAGAAATTTTCAATTTTGCAGCCTTTAAAATGCATTTTAGACGAACTTTGGTAATGTTAGGAGAAGAAAAGGTTGGGATGTAGTCCCCTGCTCATTTTTCAAGATTGAAACTTTGCAAAAGTAGTTGTTGTCTGATTATATTAGAGAGAGAGAGGGGATTTGGAGGCCCTTCTTTGGAAATGTTCGAAATTGTAGCTCTAAAAATGCAGTTTTAGAAGATCTTTGGTGATGTTAGAAGAGGAAAAATTCGTGGCCCCACTTACGGAATTTTTTTGAATTTGTAGCCTTAAAACTACCTTATTGGCAATTTTTGGAAAATTAGAAGAAACGAGTTTCGATGGAAAACTTGAATTTAGATGAAATGTTTACTAATAATAAAGCTGAAAGTCTGCATGTCTGGATATCTGTATGTCTGTTACACACATAGCGCCTAGACAGTTCGGCCGACTTTCATGAAAATTGGCACAAAATTAGTTCTTAGCATAAGGAGGAGCACCTCAAAGCGATTTTTTGTAAGTTCGATTTTGTTCTTTTTTTATTCCAAGTTTAAGAGCATTTTATCGAGCAATCTATCATAACATGGATGAGCAAATTATCACAACGTAGTCCAGTAAATTACCATAACGTGTACGAGAAAATTACCATAACGTAGGCGAGTAAATGAACATAGTAAATTGAGGAGAAATTAATCATCTATTATTTCTAAGGCGAACCAAATGACTTTTTAATTTTTACTATGGGAAAAGGCGTGTGGATACTGCTAGTTTTAAATAACTTATCAAGAAAAAATACACTGTTGAAATCTCTCCTTGTTGTTTAATGTGCTGACCCTTTTGTCTCCCTTTACTTCCTAAAAAATCATAATATTTTAAGTAAATGTAGCAATTTTTTTCACCTATTGAGCTACTTTCTAACTTTATTTTTATACGAACGAATTTATCACTGATCGTTTTACTATATTATCATTCATTATACTTTTACTTTAAAATAGCCAATAAACCGCTATGAAAAATAGTAACACGGAGTTTTTCTCTTTATTTGCTCTATACCAGGGCTTCTTAAACTTTATAGCCAGCGGATCCCTTTCATAGACCAATATTTAGGGCCGACCCCTGCCATTAGGGTGTATAGATATTTGTAGTTACTAGTTAATAGGGTTTTTTTTGTAGTAAGTTACAGCCCTAAAGCCAGGGCTAAGGCAGAAATACAAATTGAGTTGAACCGCACCTTTGCTGCGGTCACTCATCTGGTGTGCTGATTTTACATTAGATACCAGTTTGTTTGGCTCTCTTGGCTTCTTTAAGAGGTTTTTCGCCTCCAGCTCATGTGATTCCTATTCTGGGCTGATGAGTGCTAAAAAGCACGAAACTGCAGTCCTCGGATAGAATAACTGAGCTTGCGGTGTATTTTAAGTAGTTAATAGGGTGTCGAAAATCATACATAACACAAAGAGAAGAAACAAAACCATTCCAGATAATTTTATTATCAATTTTTCACTAACTTGACACGAATTTAACATCTGAATTTCGTTTCCAGATCTTCGATTTCGCAAAATTTCTAGGTGAAGCCCCCAAATACTCAGCAACATCGAAAATTGCTTAAAGTTGCGTTTTTGAAGCTTTAATCTTCGAAAATTACTGGCCCTACTAATATTACAAAATATGGTCTTACATCCCGATTTTAAGACGAATTTCAGAAAATATTGGAATAAGGGTACCTATACTGCCTTGCTCTAATATCATACACAATTAGCTTTTTCTAAACCATGCTCACAAAAAAATGAAGTGGAATATCACCTGAATATAAATTATTGATTTCGGAGGAATTGATTTCAATCTTTTTACAAGAAATCAATCGGGATAATCCCTAAGTTCCATCACTCACCCAAACCTCAATAAATATGGCCTATAATCATGTTTTTATGGTTTCAATCTGTAGAAATTTCCACTGAGATCGCTGTTCCTTTTTTCCCTTCTAATATCAGCAAAGAAAGTCTAAAATTGCATTTTTAAGACAACAAATTTTTAAAATTTTACGTGGGAGAACCCCAGGACCCCCTCTTGCATCAGATAAAAAAGATTTTTAGATCAGATTTTTTTTTTCAATATGCCCTCTTCCCCCCCCCCCCCAGAAAAAAAAACTTATTTCTGGCAGCGCCACCGTACCAGGTGAATCTTAAAACACACCCTGCTGCCACAACGATTTAAAAAAAAACATTATTTGCTCTTTTTTTTAAAATAAAATGCTATTTTTTGATTTTAATAAATATTTGCTGATTCTTTAAATCAATATTTGGTTCGGGGTTCGAAAATATCAATCCCATATTTTGATATATATATCGGATATTTTGATATCTATCCGATATTTTCAATCAGCACAAATTAGTCTTCAAAATATTAAATGTATCCTCAAATCCCTCTTCATTTCCTTTTATTACACTATATGGACTTAAAATTAAGGGTTCTTTCATTATTTACGTCTAATATTTCATTTTACATTTTAATCAATTTTAATGAAGCTAAGTTAGCATTAGCTGTTTTACTCTTTTTTTTTCTGTTAGCTACTTTTACAGTTATATGATTCAAAAACAAAACATATTAGTCGGTGCACAGTCATTAGACATTTTCTTTAGATCTGACCAATGTTTAATATTTAATTAGGCACTTTTAATGTGAATTAAAATTGTTACATTTCTCATAATTTTATGAATATAAAATACAAGTAAAAAAGGAATATTATATAACTTTGTTATACTAATGATGTATCAATGCATAATTAAAATATAGTACATAACCTTTTGGCTACTTTTAATAATAAATTAACAATATTGCTATGATTAATATAATTTTTATATTGAAAATACAGTAGTTGAAAAAATAAGTATCGAAAATATCAGAATATCATGATATTTTTAAAATAAATATCAGATATATATTGTGATATACACTGGTGGACAATTGTTAAGGACGGATTCCAATGGGCTATGTAGCGGATAAAAAAGTAAGTGTAATTCGATGCTAAGTGAAATAAACTAATGCCAGACCTCTAGAACATTGCAATGACGATAATTTATTGTGCTCTGAAATTCAGAAGGCGTTGAAAAGTGTTCAAAGGACAAAACGGTGATTTTAGGCTGCATACGTAAAAGTGAATAAATATAATTACCGCCCCCAGGCATTCCAGCATAAGATGTCACTATAGGACATGGTTACCATGGAGAGAGATGCAAGCTTCCATGTGTAATGAGATGCTTTACACAACATTATCAGCAGCTGTTGGGGTAATTTATCCCATTCTTCAGTCAGTCACGGATAAGAATGTCCTTGCTTATTGGAGAGCGTTGTCGATCAGCAAGACTGCTCCCCAAAGCATCCCAACCATTTTCAATACGATTCAGATCTATAGATTGTGCTGGTCATCCAATGCCTTGAATATTATGAGTGAGCTAGACACTCCTGGGCGGCAATTATTAATGACATATTACGTTGCCATCCATGAAAAAGAATTTATCGCCCACAGCACCACAGAACACGTGAACATGAGGCAGTAGAACAACATCAATGTATCACTAGCTGTCATACTCTTGTTCAGAAGCACACAAGCGACATACGGCCATTAATCATAATCCTGCCCATACCATGACACAACTTGTAGGATACTAATCCTTTTCTTTTATGTTTGCCGGCTTGTATGCTGTACCATTCTCATGCCTGGTTAGTTGTTGTCCACAATTAGACGACAGACTGAACCTGCTTTCATCTGAGAATAGTACACAAGCCCAGTCGATTTCTCTCCAAATGTGATGCTGAAAACATCATTACAAACGAGCAAAACACTGACTTGTAGACAATAGGATGTACAAAACAAGCTGCCCAGCGTATAGTCTTATTGCATTCAAACATTTGGCTACAGTTTTTCAGGATATTTGCTTGCTAGTAGCGGCTTGCATACACGACCTCCATTGTGACATTTGCTACACATTCCCTTTGTTTGAAATGATTTCCAAACTCTAGAAACAACCCTGTAGCTGACATCGAACTCCCTGGCACCATCTTAATTTTTCTGCCCCCTCAATGTTGCCAACCACACGGCCACCCATAAAATCATCTATAGGATGCCAGGAAGACATACCAAAAAATGCAAATTCACCAATTGATTCTTTCTTGTTAAACTTTGCTTTCGAACAACAATGGTCATCCCGCACCCAATCCTTTATGTCACTTATGAGTGCTATCACGTGACTAGCAACGTTGTGAGTTTAAATTTTGCATGCTCACAACACATCTTACTGTGTCCCGAACTTATGCTTATTTCCATATTTCCTTGCCTTCCATTTTGTGGTTGCTAATGCTGCTATTATCATCTGTCCTTAGCAATTGTCCACCAGTGTATATCATTATATATATTGACTGATATATATCGGCAAACCCTGATTTGGATATTTATTTTTAGTAATTTATTGATTAGTTATTCAGTTTAAAATAAATTATGAAATATTTTTATAATTTATGTTTCGGAATATTAATATTTAATTAACAATGAATGTCAGTTTTTTTTTTTTTTTTAATTGGAGAAGTGCAGTCTTCTTTGGATGCCCGAACCGAATTTTATTCCGAGTCCTACCCTGGTTACTGGTCCTTAAGTTCTAAAAAAAACCACAATCACCAATGTTAAGTATCATTTCAAATTTTTTTGCTTTACATTATCTTTCTTATTTTCTAGCTTTTTTATAGCAAAGTAAAAACAACAATTTCAGATAGGTATCTAGTACTCTCAACAACAAACCAAAGTTTACTGAATTTGTTCTATGAGCTTCTTGCTTGCTAATGGCAGTATAGAGATCTGTAGATACTGGTATAGTTCTTCAACTATGTTTGCAATCACTTTTTTCACACATGCCTAGTCGACTGATTTTGGCAGATTTCTGTATTTTGGGGGTTATACTTGCTTTTCCGATAAAATTTAGCACATGCTCCAACCTGTCCATCTAAGAAAATTCGAATTGATGGCGCAGCATGCCAATAAGACTTTTATCCCTTTTACTGACTCAGACAATGTCCAAAAAATTAAATCATACCATGAACAACATACCTCGATCTTTTTGAACTTGCATTGACCCAAGGAATCTCACAGCAAATACTTCCCAAAATGGAGCAGGTGTAGATCCATCTTGAACTAAATCATCTGAGAGTACTGATTTTGACTCTGAAGTGCTATGAAAATATTAAATAATACATTAACAAATAATTCAAAGATAATTTAACTTATACAATACTGTATTTAGATGAAGTTCGGTTATTTAAGTTTATTGTTTCCCTTAAAAATGTAATGGAACAAAGGGAAATTCTTTTGGCATGCATCTTGCACTTTCCCTACCTTGGAACCCTTGAAGTTATCATCAATAAATAAAAACAGAAAATTAATAAACTAGAAAAATATTTGAGAAACAGGAAAAAACAAAATGGATACTAACACTTCAGGAGGATCCATTGATTCAGACCTCTCCCTGTCTTCAGCAGGAGAAAAGAGATCAAACTGTATTGGAGTTTCCAACAGAAGATTTTCCATAGGTGTCGAAGGGGGTGTGGTCGTGTTATTTGATTTGGATAATTCTCTGTTAAAAATCATAACAGAAAATGACATAAGAAAAAAAAAAACAGGACATTGCGCATTAAATTTCATATATTTTAAATTTGAATAAGAATTACTTTACTATTATTATTACTTTTTTAATTACATATTATGATTATGCCAAAAAGTTAGAGTAAAATCACATCAAATATGAGGCTTTCCAGTAAGACAATTTTCTATCTCTCTCCTTAAATAACTACATACATTACGCTAGATGCTATTTATTATTTTTAATTATTTTTGTTATAAATCCAATTATAAGATACAAAGCTTAATTTTATCCATTTATAATAATTAGGTTACAACTATATAGTGCCATGGGCGGATTTATAAGGGGGGCAATGCCCCCCCCCCAGTTTTGGGAGGACTTCATGTAGTAAGAACACATCTTCCAAAAATTAAAAAAAAAATTATTTTTTCTTTTCTGAATAGTTCAGAAGGGTATGGGTGGATTTATAGGGGGGGCATAAGGGGCAACGCCCCCCAGTTTTGGAAGGACTTTATATAGTAACAGCACATCATTCAAAATCTTAAAACAAAAAAATCATGACTTAAGGCCAATTCACATGGCGACCGAACCGTCCGTCCGGTCCGATATTTTTGCTGCCAAACTGGTTTTCGGAATCCGTTGCCATGACAGCACGCCGAATTTCTCGGCTCCCATCACGTTCTGGCGATGCTGGATTTTGACGGCCGTCCGATTCGGGGAGCGAATGTGATAGCCAAACAAAGGAGAGACGCCGTTTTTACTTTTGCGGGAATATTTCTCATTTTGTTTACTGCTAGTTTCGTACAAAATTTGTGGTTATTTTTCAAAAGACAGTTGATGTTTTTCAAAATGAGAATGCCTTAGAAGTTATATGAGGGTTATTACTCAATTATCTTTATTTTGAGTGGAATGCTTAATTAGATATAATTACGTGAAAATTTAGTTTTGCAATTTGTTTTTTCGTTAAAAAATAATTCCACAGCTCATAGTAACTTGCAAAACCAGCTTCTAACGCTAAACATTGGCAGTGGGACCATTAACGAAACCCATTATTATTATTATTATTATTTTTCAATTAATCAGTAGAAGTTTTTGAATCTTTGTTTGAATAGTCATTGTTTCGAAATGTCATGAAGCAAATCATATTTTAACCAAGAAAAAAAAGTCATACAAGTTAAATCTTTTATGGTTACGCGTTAAAATGTCGTCAGATCCTAATGATATTAAACTGTCTTAAACATTTGCTGGACTTTTCAAACTTTTGAATAAATAGGCTTTGCCACGAACTTATTCATGAATATAATATGTGCTATTTTGTCAGAAATATCCTGACATTTTCAAAAATTGTCACTTTTTTGGATTTCTGGATAAACATAATAATCGAATTCTTTTGTAGCTTTTGTCATTTTAAGAGTATGCTTTAGCTCACTTCCCAGTAAAAATTTAGTTATGCAACATATTTAAGAATCCAACAACAAATTGAAGAAGTCAAAGTTTTTTATCGATTATCCTGAATCGTAAAAAGAGGAAATTTGTACCCAAATTTATCTTAATATAAATATTTTAAGAACACTGTTTGTAAATTTAAGAAATAAATAGTAATTCAAGTGAAAATCCATGTTAAAATATAGAGAAAACTCCTTTATTTAAAGAACAATGTTTATATATTTTAGGGTTTTTTTTTTTTTTTTTTGCTATTTTTAACAACATTTTTTCAGTTCTTAAGAGCATTTTTATAGATTTTTTAGGCCATCAAAGTCCGGGACCTAATCATATAACGCTCAGTTATTACTAAACGATTGAAATATTAGACCAAAATTTTTTTTAAATGTTTTAAGAGACGAAGAGTGCTCTAGCTTGAACTTATATGAAATATCAACACCTATTGTAGTAGCATCGAATCGAAGTTTCATCTGTTGCATGCCTAGATTAATTTCAAACTAAATAGATTTTTTTATGTATAGTTGTCATTAAATTTTTACTTTTTTGCGAAAATTCCAACCAGCAAGTTTTTTCAAAATATTTGAACATTTAATCTTTCTCTCATATATTCTATTGAAGATCAAGGGGGGGGGGGGGAGTGGAATGTAGTACAGATGCTTTTTTTTAATGTTCAATTCTCATTCAATTTTTACTTTTTTGCTAAAACTTCAACCAACAAGTTTTTCAGAAAAAAAAAGTATAATAATAATAATAATATTTCTCTCTTAAATTCTATTAAATATAAGAGGATGGGGGAGGTGTGTAAACACGTTTTTGACAGAGATGTTGCAGACAGAAATTTGATAAATTTTCTGTTACACTACTTGCTTACCCTTATCATTCGGCCATTTTAATTTCTACTGCCCCAAATTCTTTTAAACGTTCAGAGTGATCCTACTAACCGCTTGCTTGACGTTCGTGACAAACAATAATGTATTTTTAAAAGGCTTATTGCAATCACAGCAACATCGCTTATAACTTCTTGTTAATTTTATTTTGATTAGGGAGAGCGACAAAAGAACGGCATTAGATCCGCACTCTTCACCCCTAGCGGTGGTGAACACCTTCACGTGGCTATCGGACGGAGCTAGTATGAATGTTGCAATATTTTCACACCCATCCGTCACGTCCGATAAATCGGAACGGGCGGACGGATCGGTCGCCATGTGAATCGGCCTTTATTCTTTTTTGAATAGTTCAATGAAAATGAAGAGAAAAGCGAATGTCCTCTTCTGATGGGAGAAAAGAAAAGGAAAAAAAAAAACGAATATTAAATACAAATATTTACAGCTGTCACTGGGATGCTGAAAATGTGTCTAAATTCACTATTTTGGACTGAAAACCATCTGGGCAAGTATATGAATGAAAATATAGGCTAAACGAGCTATACATTAAGCTGCAACACTTATAATAATTCACGATTATTTTAACAAATTAAAACCTAAAGCAAAGGGGAAAAAACTCCCCCCCCCCCCATTCGCGCTAACAGAACAATCTACTCGTTATGATTTGTGTCTACATTTAAAGTATATTTGTGCATAATATTTATGTTCTTAGTAGATTAATTGGCCTTTTGAGAAATTCTAAAAAACATAGTTTTTTTCCTTCTCTCTTTTAAAAAAGAGAGAGAGAGGGAGAAAATAAATACTATCGCAAACTGAATAAATTTCAGTTATCTGAGTGTTTTAATGAAATGAATCTTTTTACTTAGAGTACAATTTTACTTACTCTATAAATACTGTTTAAAAAGTAAGGTAAGTCATAATCTTCTAAGTCTAAGTGAATCAGTCCTTGTCATTATTGAAATCTTAATAATTGAGTCATCAAAAGTTTGGAAAAATTTGCTGAAATTTTATAAAAGTCTATAAAAGCCTAACAAAGATTGGTAAAATCGTAAAAATCTTTTAACCGTAAAAACTGATGAATTTTCATAAAAATTACAAAACAAATCAAGCAAAAATTTGCAGGTAAGAGTGAATTACAAATGGGGCCGAATTTGCCTATAAGATAAACAAGCTATTGCTTAGGGCCCTGCTTTGAAGTGAGTCCCTAACTCTCAAAAAAATTCATGATTCGTTCCTTAAAAAATGGAAATTGCTTGAAAAAACTAATTTCATTTTTAAGTGCTTGAAAACCTGGAATATTTGGAACCGTGTGGCTACAAACCGTAAATTTTAAAATTTTTATCAAATGGTAGAGGGGGCGGAATGCCAAAATATGTTAAATTCAGCTCATTGCCACATCCTGTATTAAAAATGTAAAAATCATGATTCTCACGTTGGTAACATATTATTTGAAATGAATTTTTGTGACTCACATATTTCATATCTTGCTATTTATTCAATCCCGAATGCAGTATTTTAGAAATTCTTTTGTATTAATTGCTTTTATCTTACTTCTGCATATTGCCTATCTGTTTAGCACGTAAAAAAATACACACTACTATTTGTTTTCTGCCCCATTTGCAACTGAAGAAAAGTTGTCATGAGAAATCTATGGTTTATTTTTTCTTTTAAATTTAAAATAGCTATTTCTCACAAAGTTAGAACAGGACTGTAAAAATGTACAATTAAGTACTAAAATATCAGAGACTGGAAAGTACAAATGAAGTGCATTAAATAATTTTATTTATTCTAGAGTCCTTGAAAGTAATTAGATAAGTCTTTGAAAATCCTAAGCAAAGTGGGCTTCAATTACTTCTACTGCATATTGTTAATCTGTTAAGCCAGGGGAAAAAATGATACATTACCTCTATTCCTTTTCGTTTTCTGCACTACTTATAATTAAAAAAAGGTTGTTGTAATTAGTGATGTTCCGGATATCCGTATCCATATCCGCGGATAACCGAGGGAAAATAAATATCTGTATCTGTTACTTTTTTGACGGATCTGAAACAAATCATTTCTATTCTAAAATTTTTTAAATACTTTAATAAAAAACTCTTGAATTCCGTATAAATTAGGTTTTTTTTTTCCCTACTTAAATTATAAGGTATCATTTCAGAAACCAATTTGTCCCCCCCCCCCCCGGTTGCAAAAAGGAAGGGGGAAATAAGTTCTAAAAGTGTGTATGCAAAAAGGAAGGGGGAAATAAGTTCTAAAAGTGTGTATGCAAAAAGGAAGGGGAAATAAGTTCTAAAAGTGTGTATCAGTGTGTCTTTTTGTGGCATTGTAGCTCCTAAACAGATGAACCGATTTTGATAGTGCATTTTTCGTTCAAAAGGTGACTTGATCAAAAGTGTTCTTAGCTTGGCCTCGTTTTTGTACCCCTACTTGAAAGATCGAAGTTTTCTACGTTTGATATTTATTTGAAACTTCCAACTTATATACAGTAGGAGCTATAATCTTGTTAAGGAAATTTTAAATGCCATTCTAAGACTTTATACGCGTGATTGGTAGCGATTTCATAGTCAAAACATAAGGAGAAAAAGCTCAATGATTTAAAATTTTTACCTGCTGTCAGTTCATATTTATTAACAAATGTGTGTTCTGACCCACAAAGTTCATCTTAATATGAGGTGCGCTCTTTGGGTTTTTTTTTTTTTTTTTTAATTTTTTAATTTAATATTAGTTTTTGTTATTGATTTTGGGTTTCTGCTTATTCTTTATTTTTGTTTTTCTCGGCATCCTTTAAAAAAAAAGGAGACTAAATTCTTTATTTACTGTTTGTAAAGGTGTTCCCGGCTATGTATTTTGTCTGTCGGAGAAGTTCATTGGAATGGGTCAGCGCTGCATTAATGCTTAGATGGAATGTGAAAAATTATTTCTAGCTTACTCGGTAGATGTAGGATACAGGAGCAAGAGTGTAAAGCTGCTACTGGACAGGCTAGAAATATTTTTTTTCCATTTTTATTTCAGCATAAATGCAGCACTGACCCATTCCTTCCAACTCTCCCTCAACTTTAATGGAGATTTCTTTAAAGAGTAAATCATAGTCTTGATTATATTTTTGCGCAGTTGACATTTTTTGATGAAACTGCCCTTATTTTTGACGGGAATACCTTCCGTAACAAATTATACACTTGGATAGGTTGAATTGGGTAAAAAAAAAAAAAATTGAGATCCGTATCCGCGGATCTACTTTTTTAACGATCTGGCACATCACTAGTTGTGATAGTTGTTTTTTCACTAGTTATTTTTTCTTTCAAACTTAAAACGGCTGTTTCTTTCAAAGTTTCAACAATACTGTACAACTTTATAATCTAGTTATCAATTTCTATGTTTATCCAGTTAACCTTTACAAGGCTTCAAAATGCAGAATTTTATATCCATTTTACAAAAATTTCTCCGGGGAAGAAGCCTCTGGCAACCTAAAATTGGAGATATACTATTTCCCACTTAAAAGGGAACCCTGCGTCACTCTCTTGATACCAGCTCCTTCTCTTAAGGTCAATTCAAAAGGATAGCATGTAAACACACATTAATAAAAACAACACACAAAAAAGTAAAGCATGGACTAATGCATCACAGGAAACAGACAAAAACATGGGAATGGGGGGCAATAAAGATGTTGCTAAAAAAAAAAATCCTGCCCCCCAGGAACTCAGTCCTAAATCCGCCTAGTGCATAAACAATAGAGCCAGGAGCAGCGATTTGGGGGGGGGGGGACAAACCCTACTTTCTATATGGTTCATTTTATTTATTTTATTTTCCAATTTAGAAACCAAAACTAGAAATTATAAAAAAAGTAGAAGTGTCAAAACTTTCAGATCTTTATTATCTGAACTGTACTTCATATTTCTGTTTACAAAACATTATTCAGCACAAGCACTAACTTTTAATTTATGTATTCATTGTTTAGATATTAGTAAATAAATTGTTTAAACTAAAACAAGCCATACTTGATTAATGAAATTATTGCCCAAGTGTTTGTTACATCTCAAAATACTTTTGAGTAAATAATGTAAGTCTAATTCATGTCTAAGTGTTTCTTTGGGGAAAGTTTATTGTGTACATAATACATCAAAATCTTAAAAAAAGCATGAGTTAAGCTGTTAAATTCGCATCAAATACCACTCAT